>NC_081411.1:603438883-603738883 GCF_030272615.1 Cryptomeria japonica | reverse complement strand
TGCCTATATGTCTTGAAAAACCCTTGGTGACCAGCAACCGGAATATCATGAAAAGTCAGCAGAATCTTCTTCTTCAATTTAGAATCGGACACCAAAAAGATCCTTCCCTTGTAATGGATCAATCCCTCAACCACCTTGTACCTTTCATCATGAAAAGTACCTTCAAGAATGCTGGTTGCAAACTGATTTTTGGCATAATCAGCAAGCAACAAGTCTCTCCAATCTGCAGTAAGCTCACACAATGAGCTAAGATGAGGTCTTCTAGACAGAGCATCGGCCACGATATTATTTTTCCCTTTGACATATTCAATGTCAAAGTCATAGGCTTGAAGCTTACTTACCCATTTCTGTTGCCTCTCATTTAGATCCTTCTGATGCATGAAATGCTTGAGGCTATTGTGGTCAGTTTTCACCACGAATTTGTTCCCCACCAAGTACTGCCTGAACTTGGCTAATGCATGCATAATGGCAAGCATTTCTTTGTCATAAATCGAGTATGTCCTTTCGACACCCCGTAATTTTCTACTCTCAAACACGATAGGGTGTTTGTCTTGCATCAGGACAGCCCCCACTCCTTCACCTGATGCATCACACTGCAGCTCAAATGGTTTGGAGAAGTCAGGAATGGCTAAAACTGGACACGAGCTCATTATCTTCTTAAATTTGTCAAACACAACTTGAGCCTTTTCGGACCAAACAAAGGCCCCCTTTTTGGTGAGATCAGTAAGGGAAGCTGCATTTTGTGAATACCCCTTAACAAATCTCCGATAAAACCCACACAGACCTAAAAACCCTTTCAATTGAGTCAAATTCTCAGGGGGTGGCCAATCCATGACTGCTTTTATCTTTTCCGGGTCCACCTTCACTCCTTCAGCACTGATTATGTGACCCAGGTACAATAACTCCTCCATTCCAAATTCACATTTGGAAGCTTTAGCGAACAAACTCTCAGACTCCAGGATATTAAGCACTCCTTCCAAGTGCTTGAGATGATCATCCCAAGTCTTGCTGTAAATCAGAATGTCATCAAAAAATATCAATACAAATTTCCTTAGCTGATTCTGAAAAACACGGTTCATGCAAGACTGAAAGGTGGCCGGAGCATTAGTCAACCCAAAGGGCATGACTAGGAATTCAAAATGACCATAGTGGCATCTGAAAGCTGTCTTCTCAACGTCAGACCCCCTCATCCGAATCTGATGGTAGCCCGACCTCAGATCGATCTTCGAGAAGAACTTGGCCCCATGTAACTCATCAATAAGTTCATCAATTCTGGGAATGGGGTATCTATTTTTGATGGTGCTTTGATTCAAAGCACGATAGTCCACGCACATGCGCATGGTCCCATCCTTCTTCTTCACCAAAACCACTGCAGAAGCGAAGGGGCTCTTGCTTGGGCGAATGAAACCCATCTCCAAGAGTTCTTGAATATTCCTCTCTATTTCATCTTTCTGCCTCTTCGGATACCGATATGGAGTTGTGATCACCGGTTTAGCTCCTTCCTTGAGCTCTATAATGTGTTCTGAACCCCGTTCAGGTGGAGGTCCAGGAGGCAAGTCGGCAAAAACCGCACTTTTCTTTGTGAGAAGAGACTGGATGTCAGGAGGTTGGTCACGTTTAGTCTCAACAGGACTAGCAGGGAGGATTATACATTCAGCAATCCACTCAGCTTGATCGTGACGGATCAGTCTTGCCATTCTCTTGAATGACACAACTCGCGGACCTCCATTAGACATTCCTCTTAGAACTATCTTCTTCCCATCTGATTGAAACTTCAACTCCATAGTCTACAGATTCAAGGAAATCTCCCCAAGAGAACGCAACCATTGAATACCAAGGACAGCATCAGTATCCCCAATGTGTACTACGTAGAAGTCATCCTTGACTTCGTAGTTTCCCAACTGCATGGTCATGTTTGAAATCTTCTTGGTGCAAGAGATATGGAATCCATCGGCAACCATGACCTTAAACCCTTCAAACTCTTCAGTTTGCAGCCCCTTCTTGGCTACCACAACTTCATCAATGAATTTATGTGTTGCTCCAGTGTCGATCAAGGCTACAATTCGCTGCCCTTTGATCATCCCACGAACCTTGAATGATTCGTTTCTTTGAAAACTAGAGAGTTGGGCCAAGACTCCCCCACACTCCCTTTCATCTCCAGATTCTTCTGGGGCTCTATCTCCTTCACTTTCTTCAAAATCAGATTGCTGGTCGGAAAATTCAGAACCACTCTCACCAGCAGAATAATATTCAATCTGATTGAACTTAACCCCCTTTTGGCAAACATGATCTTGTGACCATTTTTCCCTACACCGGAAACATAACCCCTTTCTTCTGAGTTCATTCAGGGTTTCTGGATCCAACCGGGTGACATTGGGATTGCGGTTCTTGAACTCTTGGTGTTGAGGTCTCAAGGGCGGTCTATGCTGAGGCCTTTTTCCCTTATCCCCTTTCTGAAAGGGGGAATTTGACTGAAATTTGGCCTTAGGAGCGGCCCACTCCATATTTCTTGCTTTTTTCATGGCCTCTTGCAATGATGGGGGATCGAAAGCTTTAATCCACCCCTTGAGAGGTTCTGTCAACCCTTCACTGAAAAGAATCACCAACCTCCTTTCGGTGATTCCTGTCACCATGACTGAGAGCCGTTGAAATTCTGCAATGTAGGCATCGACTGTGCCATACTGTCTTAGTTGTGCAAGTTCTCTAAAGTGGATTTCAGGATCCTTCTTCTCAAATCTCTCAATGAGCCTAGTGGTGAACTCATCATATGCTGTGATAGACCTATGACCCAAGGTGATGAGGCCATGGTACCACCACTCGTGCGCCACCCCATCAAGGTGTAGCGTAGCGAACTTGATCGCTTCTTCTTCTGCCATTGGTCAGAGAGCTAGATAGTTATCCAGCTTTTGAATCCAAGCTCGGGCTGAATTGGAATCACTCCTGTCAAAGTGGGGAAGTGTAACTTTGTTGACAGCTTGGTACAAGTCTCCTTGATTTAATGGTCTCCTCTGATCATAGTATCTCCCTTGTCCTTTGTTTTTCCTTTTATGATCCATGAAATCATTATAGGACATATCCATTTTGATGTCGTCAGGTAGAGAGTCATACTCTGCTCGACCGAGTCTCAACTGCTCCACAAATGAAGCATTCTCCTCGGGATCAGGGTGATTAACTACGGGTGCCAGAAAGGTGGGTTTAAAGGGTCTGGAAGAAATGTTGGTATTATTAGGCACTATCCGTCCTGCATGCTCATCATGCGGTTTGGAAGCACTATATTCTCCTCTATGGCCTGAGTTATTCTGAGGAGTGGTGTTCTGACCCATTTTTCCCATCATGAGGGAGACCATGTCCATCAAAGCATCCATCTTTCTTTCAAACCTCTTCCCGGGACTCAGAGATCTTTCCCTTTCCTTTCCGCTATCTTCTCTATTGTGGGTGTGCCTCTCATTACCCCCAACTGATCTTTCACCCTCTACCATATCGGATTCCTGAGAAGACTCCCAGTGAGCCCACAAGACTTCTGAGGCTGTTTGACCCTCAGGAGGCTGATGAAACTGAAATTGTTTCCCAACCTTCTTATCTTCTCTTGCCCAATATCATTTTTCTCTGTCACTCATAGACAAGTTACTCACAGGATGGCAGAATCTTGGCTCTGATACCACTGAAATATCCCTAGCCAAATTTTTTTTAAAAAAAACTTTAAAACAAGTTGGATTGCAATAACTTAGATGATTGTACGTTTAAGTTAGAATATAATTCCATGTGCTGAAACAACTCTACCCAGAATGCGTCGTGGATGGCGAGCATTGGTCAGAGGATCTTTAAAACAGTTGCTTATGCAGAAAACTCTAACCAGCATGGCGCCGAGATGGCGAGCATTGGTCAGAGGATCTTTAAACAGTTGCTTATGCAGAAAACTCTAACCAGCATGGCGCCGAGATGGCGAGCATTGGTCAGAGGATCCCCTATTCTAAAACTGGAATGGGAACTCTACGCCAAGTATGTGCTACCCACTCCAAACGGACAGGGGCGACCATATGACGGAGTGAAAACTATAATGCTTGTTTGATTAGTAATGCAGAAACTGAAAACACTCAACACCCGGAATGTGCTTTCCGACCCAAGAAGGGAGAGTAGCTACCATAGGGTGGAGGATAAACTTATTACAACAACTTAAGTGAGTTTGAGAATTACAACTAGAAATGAAGCATGATACCAAGACTGCCAGTACTACTGTCAGCCTTTACAAAGTGTGGATTCCTCTGTTCAAATCTTGTAGAATTTCTAAGGGATCACATTACATTATGGAGAGCCATTATGAACTTAAGTGGAAATACTAAATCCAATAGCTTCAAAGATCAATATACTGGATCTCCCGATTCCTGTTACAAATCTGCACATTAAATGCATAAACAGCAGTCTATAGGACTACTTCACATGCTCATATTCTTCACATATAACCTCCAAATGACCAGCAATCAGATGCAATAACCCTTATTAATGGAGATGCTTAAGACAAGACAAAGAAACCAACCCAAAACCCATGCATACAACCTGCACGAATTTCAATGCACTCCCAAATGGTACGGTTTAGCAGAATGGTACGATTTGCTCTTAAAATTCAATGCAAGCTTCTAAAATGCTACAAACTTAGGAAATGCAACGCCTAGGTCAAACAAATGCAATGGGCTAATACCCAGAATGATATTTTTGGTGTTTTCTGTTTTATGAATGAAAAACATGCAGTCGCGGTTTCCTGGATGCAGAAAACTGAATACACTATAATGCTTAAATGATTAATAATGCAATACTCTGAAGATAAACTACTATCAAATGCAATACATAGAGATTAAATCACCACTAGTTGTTGTCTCTCAAACAAGAAGCGATGCCTGTGCTAGAAGGCCTTCATTCCTTGAAGCAAATCCCAGAGCCAGACGGCAGCCAGACAAAATTTTGAAAAAAGTCCCCTCCATGATGCACAAGACTCCAATATATAGATTCCTTGAACTCCACGAAACCCTAAATGCAACTTCACCTCAAACCCTAATCTCACCTTCAACATGGCGCCCCATCTTTCCTAGCGCAAAAGTCAAGGTATATAATTAAGTCTTTACCTTGGTAAGTCACGCCTTGGTTTTGACTTTGGCTTAGGACAAAAAAATATTAAATATACTCCATGAAAGCGCCACCCTTAGAAACCCCCTTTTAAGTTGTCATTAAGTCATTTGACTAGGCCAAGGGGTAAAATAACATTATAATTATAATGTTAATTAAAATTGAAATTACTTGACTTCTCAACCTTGCATTCTGGAGCTCGAATCTGTCAACGCCCTTTTGAGTCGACTGAACAAGAAAAGGAGATTGCCTGATGCCACCTGGATACTGCCAAAAATAGAACTTACTAAAAATAGTAAATTCTAAGAATTGCCTCGAAAGCAGAGATGAAAATACCGTTGCGAAGCTCTCTGAGCAACCAGAGAGAAGCCGCCAAGGAAAACATCCAACATGAACAAAGTCCTCCTCAAAAATAGGAAACCCTAATTATACCTTCCGACTGGCCTCCGAGTTTCCCAACAAAAGACCAACGGTCGCAGAGAAAGTCAGGTCCAAGAAGGGGACATTACAGTCCGCCCTCCCCAAGATTGCTTGTCCCCAAGCAATCGCAAACCAGGATGCTGCAATATCTCATCACTTTCCCAAGTTGCATCCTCCAAAGGCAGGTTCTTCCACTTCACTAAGTATTCTCTGATGGTTCTTTTCCTCAAAGACCGTTCTCTGACATCAAGTATCTCTTCGGGAATTAGAACCAATTGTCCCTCTTCATCCAGGGGGGGTAATTGTGATGAAGGTACCACATTATGTCCAAGAGCCTTCTTGAGACGAGATACATGGAAGACATTATGGACTCTACTATTAGAAGGTAGCTCCAATTCATAAGCTACTGCCCCAACCTTTCTGATGACCTTGAATGGCCCATAGAAGCGAGGTTTGAGCTTCTCAGCTCCACTCTTTTTGAGAGTAGACTGTCTATAAGGCTGCAATCACAGATAGACCATATCCCCAACTTCAAATGAGCGCTCACTACGCCTCTGATCAGCATACAACTTCTGCTGATTTTGTGCAATCTGCAAATTTTCTTTCAAAGATTTCATTATGTCTTGATTTTTCTGCAACATATCCTTGGCTAAGGGTGCTTTGCTATCACCAAAAACCAAATCTGCAAAACTAGGAGCTTCATACCCATAAAGTGCCAAGAAAGGAGACATCTTTATCGACATATGGAACGAAGAGTTGTAGCAGTACTCCCCTAGGTGCAGCCACTTGACCCATGCTCTTTGCTGTTCTGACACATAATTTCTTAAGTAGCCTTCCAACCACTTGTTCACTACTTCAGTCTGACCATCTGTTTGGGGGTGATAACTAGTGCTTGGAGTGAGCACAGTACCACTCATTCTGAAAACTTCTTGCCAAAAAGTACTTAAGAACTTGCTGTCCCTATCACTTACAATGTTTTTGGGTACCCCATGCAGCCTAAACACCTCCCGAAAGAACAGATCTGCAACTTGTGCTGCCGAAAAAGTGCTGGTAATGGCGAAGAAATGAGCAAATTTGGTAAGCCTATCCACCACTACATAAATACAGTCCTTCCCTTGAGATTTGGGCAACCCGGTGATGAAATCCATCGAGATACTTTCCCATTTTTGATTAGGAATGGGGAGGGGTTGCAGCAAACCGGCAGGTAAAGTATTCTCATTCTTATTTACTTGACAAACAGGACATTCCTGGATGTAGCGTTGTACTTCTCCCTTCAACCCTTTCCAAGAAAACCTTTCTCGGATCTGCCTATATGTCTTGAAAAACCCTTGGTGACCAGCAACCGGAATATCATGAAAAGTCAGCAGAATCTTCTTCTTCAATTTAGAATCGGACACCAAAAAGATCCTTCCCTTGTAATGGATCAATCCCTCAACCACCTTGTACCTTTCATCATGAAAAGTACCTTCAAGAATGCTGGTTGCAAACTGATTTTTGGCATAATCAGCAAGCAACAAGTCTCTCCAATCTGCAGTAAGCTCACACAATGAGCTAAGATGAGGTCTTCTAGACAGAGCATCGGCCACGATATTATTTTTCCCTTTGACATATTCAATGTCAAAGTCATAGGCTTGAAGCTTACTTACCCATTTCTGTTGCCTCTCATTTAGATCCTTCTGATGCATGAAATGCTTGAGGCTATTGTGGTCAGTTTTCACCACGAATTTGTTCCCCACCAAGTACTGCCTGAACTTGGCTAATGCATGCATAATGGCAAGCATTTCTTTGTCATAAATCGAGTATGTCCTTTCGACACCCCGTAATTTTCTACTCTCAAACACGATAGGGTGTTTGTCTTGCATCAGGACAGCCCCCACTCCTTCACCTGATGCATCACACTGCAGCTCAAATGGTTTGGAGAAGTCAGGAATGGCTAAAACTGGACACGAGCTCATTATCTTCTTAAATTTGTCAAACACAACTTGAGCCTTTTCGGACCAAACAAAGGCCCCCTTTTTGGTGAGATCAGTAAGGGAAGCTGCATTTTGTGAATACCCCTTAACAAATCTCCGATAAAACCCACACAGACCTAAAAACCCTTTCAATTGAGTCAAATTCTCAGGGGGTGGCCAATCCATGACTGCTTTTATCTTTTCCGGGTCCACCTTCACTCCTTCAGCACTGATTATGTGACCCAGGTACAATAACTCCTCCATTCCAAATTCACATTTGGAAGCTTTAGCGAACAAACTCTCAGACTCCAGGATATTAAGCACTCCTTCCAAGTGCTTGAGATGATCATCCCAAGTCTTGCTGTAAATCAGAATGTCATCAAAAAATATCAATACAAATTTCCTTAGCTGATTCTGAAAAACACGGTTCATGCAAGACTGAAAGGTGGCCGGAGCATTAGTCAACCCAAAGGGCATGACTAGGAATTCAAAATGACCATAGTGGCATCTGAAAGTTGTCTTCTCAACGTCAGACCCCCTCATCCGAATCTGATGGTAGCCCGACCTCAGATCGATCTTCGAGAAGAACTTGGCCCCATGTAACTCATCAATAAGTTCATCAATTCTGGGAATGGGGTATCTATTTTTGATGGTGCTTTGATTCAAAGCACGATAGTCCACGCACATGCGCATGGTCCCATCCTTCTTCTTCACCAAAACCACTGCAGAAGCGAAGGGGCTCTTGCTTGGGCGAATGAAACCCATCTCCAAGAGTTCTTGAATATTCCTCTCTATTTCATCTTTCTGCCTCTTCGGATACCGATATGGAGTTGTGATCACCGGTTTAGCTCCTTCCTTGAGCTCTATAATGTGTTCTGAACCCCGTTCAGGTGGAGGTCCAGGAGGCAAGTCGGCAAAAACCGCACTTTTCTTTGTGAGAAGAGACTGGATGTCAGGAGGTTGGTCACGTTTAGTCTCAACAGGACTAGCAGGGAGGATTATACATTCAGCAATCCACTCAGCTTGATCGTGACGGATCAGTCTTGCCATTCTCTTGAATGACACAACTCGCGGACCTCCATTAGACATTCCTCTTAGAACTATCTTCTTCCCATCTGATTGAAACTTCAACTCCATAGTCTACAGATTCAAGGAAATCTCCCCAAGAGAACGCAACCATTGAATACCAAGGACAGCATCAGTATCCCCAATGTGTACTACGTAGAAGTCATCCTTGACTTCGTAGTTTCCCAACTGCATGGTCATGTTTGAAATCTTCTTGGTGCAAGAGATATGGAATCCATCGGCAACCATGACCTTAAACCCTTCAAACTCTTCAGTTTGCAGCCCCTTCTTGGCTACCACAACTTCATCAATGAATTTATGTGTTGCTCCAGTGTCGATCAAGGCTACAATTCGCTGCCCTTTGATCATCCCACGAACCTTGAATGATTCGTTTCTTTGAAAACTAGAGAGTTGGGCCAAGACTCCCCCACACTCCCTTTCATCTCCAGATTCTTCTGGGGCTCTATCTCCTTCACTTTCTTCAAAATCAGATTGCTGGTCGGAAAATTCAGAACCACTCTCACCAGCAGAATAATATTCAATCTGATTGAACTTAACCCCCTTTTGGCAAACATGATCTTGTGACCATTTTTCCCTACACCGGAAACATAACCCCTTTCTTCTGAGTTCATTCAGGGTTTCTGGATCCAACCGGGTGACATTGGGATTGCGGTTCTTGAACTCTTGGTGTTGAGGTCTCAAGGGCGGTCTATGCTGAGGCCTTTTTCCCTTATCCCCTTTCTGAAAGGGGGAATTTGACTGAAATTTGGCCTTAGGAGCGGCCCACTCCATATTTCTTGCTTTTTTCATGGCCTCTTGCAATGATGGGGGATCGAAAGCTTTAATCCACCCCTTGAGAGGTTCTGTCAACCCTTCACTGAAAAGAATCACCAACCTCCTTTCGGTGATTCCTGTCACCATGACTGAGAGCCGTTGAAATTCTGCAATGTAGGCATCGACTGTGCCATACTGTCTTAGTTGTGCAAGTTCTCTAAAGTGGATTTCAGGATCCTTCTTCTCAAATCTCTCAATGAGCCTAGTGGTGAACTCATCATATGCTGTGATAGACCTATGACCCAAGGTGATGAGGCCATGGTACCACCACTCGTGCGCCACCCCATCAAGGTGTAGCGTAGCGAACTTGATCGCTTCTTCTTCTGCCATTGGTCAGAGAGCTAGATAGTTATCCAGCTTTTGAATCCAAGCTCGGGCTGAATTGGAATCACTCCTGTCAAAGTGGGGAAGTGTAACTTTGTTGACAGCTTGGTACAAGTCTCCTTGATTTAATGGTCTCCTCTGATCATAGTATCTCCCTTGTCCTTTGTTTTTCCTTTTATGATCCATGAAATCATTATAGGACATATCCATTTTGATGTCGTCAGGTAGAGAGTCATACTCTGCTCGACCGAGTCTCAACTGCTCCACAAATGAAGCATTCTCCTCGGGATCAGGGTGATTAACTACGGGTGCCAGAAAGGTGGGTTTAAAGGGTCTGGAAGAAATGTTGGTATTATTAGGCACTATCCGTCCTGCATGCTCATCATGCGGTTTGGAAGCACTATATTCTCCTCTATGGCCTGAGTTATTCTGAGGAGTGGTGTTCTGACCCATTTTTCCCATCATGAGGGAGACCATGTCCATCAAAGCATCCATCTTTCTTTCAAACCTCTTCCCGGGACTCAGAGATCTTTCCCTTTCCTTTCCGCTATCTTCTCTATTGTGGGTGTGCCTCTCATTACCCCCAACTGATCTTTCACCCTCTACCATATCGGATTCCTGAGAAGACTCCCAGTGAGCCCACAAGACTTCTGAGGCTGTTTGACCCTCAGGAGGCTGATGAAACTGAAATTGTTTCCCAACCTTCTTATCTTCTCTTGCCCAATATCATTTTTCTCTGTCACTCATAGACAAGTTACTCACAGGATGGCAGAATCTTGGCTCTGATACCACTGAAATATCCCTAGCCAAATTTTTTTTAAAAAAAACTTTAAAACAAGTTGGATTGCAATAACTTAGATGATTGTACGTTTAAGTTAGAATATAATTCCATGTGCTGAAACAACTCTACCCAGAATGCGTCGTGGATGGCGAGCATTGGTCAGAGGATCTTTAAAACAGTTGCTTATGCAGAAAACTCTAACCAGCATGGCGCCGAGATGGCGAGCATTGGTCAGAGGATCTTTAAACAGTTGCTTATGCAGAAAACTCTAACCAGCATGGCGCCGAGATGGCGAGCATTGGTCAGAGGATCCCCTATTCTAAAACTGGAATGGGAACTCTACGCCAAGTATGTGCTACCCACTCCAAACGGACAGGGGCGACCATATGACGGAGTGAAAACTATAATGCTTGTTTGATTAGTAATGCAGAAACTGAAAACACTCAACACCCGGAATGTGCTTTCCGACCCAAGAAGGGAGAGTAGCTACCATAGGGTGGAGGATAAACTTATTACAACAACTTAAGTGAGTTTGAGAATTACAACTAGAAATGAAGCATGATACCAAGACTGCCAGTACTACTGTCAGCCTTTACAAAGTGTGGATTCCTCTGTTCAAATCTTGTAGAATTTCTAAGGGATCACATTACATTATGGAGAGCCATTATGAACTTAAGTGGAAATACTAAATCCAATAGCTTCAAAGATCAATATACTGGATCTCCCGATTCCTGTTACAAATCTGCACATTAAATGCATAAACAGCAGTCTATAGGACTACTTCACATGCTCATATTCTTCACATATAACCTCCAAATGACCAGCAATCAGATGCAATAACCCTTATTAATGGAGATGCTTAAGACAAGACAAAGAAACCAACCCAAAACCCATGCATACAACCTGCACGAATTTCAATGCACTCCCAAATGGTACGGTTTAGCAGAATGGTACGATTTGCTCTTAAAATTCAATGCAAGCTTCTAAAATGCTACAAACTTAGGAAATGCAACGCCTAGGTCAAACAAATGCAATGGGCTAATACCCAGAATGATATTTTTGGTGTTTTCTGTTTTATGAATGAAAAACATGCAGTCGCGGTTTCCTGGATGCAGAAAACTGAATACACTATAATGCTTAAATGATTAATAATGCAATACTCTGAAGATAAACTACTATCAAATGCAATACATAGAGATTAAATCACCACTAGTTGTTGTCTCTCAAACAAGAAGCGATGCCTGTGCTAGAAGGCCTTCATTCCTTGAAGCAAATCCCAGAGCCAGACGGCAGCCAGACAAAATTCTGAAAAAAGTCCCCTCCATGATGCACAAGACTCCAATATATAGATTCCTTGAACTCCACGAAACCCTAAATGCAACTTCACCTCAAACCCTAATCTCACCTTCAACATGGCGCCCCATCTTTCCTAGCGCAAAAGTCAAGGTATATAATTAAGTCTTTACCTTGGTAAGTCACGCCTTGGTTTTGACTTTGGCTTAGGACAAAAAAATATTAAATATACTCCATGAAAGCGCCACCCTTAGAAACCCCCTTTTAAGTTGTCATTAAGTCATTTGACTAGGCCAAGGGGTAAAATAACATTATAATTATAATGTTAATTAAAATTGAAATTACTTGACTTCTCAACCTTGCATTCTGGAGCTCGAATCTGTCAACGCCCTTTTGAGTCGACTGAACAAGAAAAGGAGATTGCCTGATGCCACCTGGATACTGCCAAAAATAGAACTTACTAAAAATAGTAAATTCTAAGAATTGCCTCGAAAGCAGAGATGAAAATACCGTTGCGAAGCTCTCTGAGCAACCAGAAAGAAGCCGCCAAGGAAAACACCCAACATGAACAAAGTCCTCCTCAAAAATAGGAAACCCTAATTATACCTTTCGACTGGCCTCCGAGTTTCCCAACAAAAGACCAACGGTCGCAGAGAAAGTCAGGTCCAAGAAGGGGACATTACATAAGATTTGCAATGATGGTGATGTCATATGATCTGAATTGACCCTTGCATAGACTAGAAATGATTAAAAAATCACTGCCCAAATTCTTCCAATATGATGCTGGCAAATAAGCTAACAATGGTGGCAAAAACTATAGTGGTACTATAGAAAGCACTGTAGCAATTACTGTAGTGATTACTATAGCAACTATAGTAGTGTTTACTGTAGCAATTACTGTAGTGATTACTATAGTAGTTGCTATAGCAAAATATATTTCTTGAAGCTCAAACTAATTTCAAAACCTGCAAATATGCCCAATGATGAATTCTAGATGAATTGACCTCTCTACGTGGAGTTGGGTTTCTATCCAATCCACTAATTTCAAAGGGTTTCCGTCCTCATAAATGCTTGCCCCTGTCAAGACCAGCAACTATGGAGAAATATCAAATAGCATAAATCACATAATGACCTTTGGAAGAGGTAGAGGACCTTGTTGATGTGTTTTTCATGCACAATGCAACACAAAATGAAATACTTAGTATTCTATTCTCTTTTGAAGAAAATCCTCCTGAATGCTAAACTATGTGATCAAATGGGATGACTCCAAGGTTCCAAATGTCAGGTCTTGACGTGCTCTTGGATAGACTTAGTGATTGTGATGTGATATTGCTGGACTCACAAGGTGGACTTACGTTGAATCTTGAATGCTTGAATATCGCTGAACGTGGAATTCTACTTGATTGGAAAAAAGGGAAAAAGGACAAGGGTTGAGAAAGCTGATCTAATTCTAGGAATGTAAGAGAAATGGACAATCTTTGATTAAATTCAACTAAGCTTTGCTTTGACATGTAGCGAACATCTCCACAAGGTTAGTGCGATCTCCTAGGGATAGCTAATGATTTTCAAATCAACACTACAATCATAGTGTTGACGTGTATTTTGTACACAATCAAACACAGAATAAAATACCCAAGGGTACCTTATCCTCTCTTGAATAAAGCCTCTGATTGCTGAAGATATCGCGGAAAAGGATCAATCAAGATGACTTCAAGGTTCTTGTATGTAGGGTCTCTACGTGTGGATAAGCTCTCTATGGTATGATGTGATTTGCTGGAATCACAAGGGGACTTACATTTGATGATTGAACGTCTGATCTGCTTTGAATATTGCTGGAACATAGGACTTCACTAGCTTTGATTTAAAAAAAAGGAAAAAAGACGAGGGTGAGGAAAGGATCTAATTCTAATACTAAGAATGTAGGAGCGATGAATGATCTTTGATGAAATTCTAACTAAGTCTTGTTTTGACATCGCAGGACCATCTCCACAAGGTTAGTGCGATCTTCGAAGGAAAGCTTTATGATGTTCAAATCATCACTGCAGGCATAGACACCATCAGGTTGATGCATATCAATGAAGAAGCGACAATTGAAGTTGAGCTTAAGCTGAATGATTCCAGTTGACTACACAAGGCAAGTCTGCAATCAACAAATTGCTAGTAGTATGGATATACGAATTCCACCATCAATCAAGCACATTTCTTCCACTCATCTAATAACATGAAATCAAATATGAGAAGTATAGAGACCATGCAAATTGTCGAATCGACCCATAAATTTCACCATTTCTTCAATGAAGTTACAAGTCTTTTTACAACAACATCTTGGCAACAATCTTTGCCTTCTCTCTCTACTCTACTCTAATTGCTATTCTATCAACTAGCTAATCACCTTCTAACTACTCTCTATCTGTCTTCTAACTGCTTCCAACTATATTCTAACTCTATTGCCTTTACAAAATGAAATGCCAAGGCTTATATAGTGCCCTCAATACAATTCGATGGCTTAGATCAATTCGAGATCAATGGCCAAGATTCAACAATGAAAACCCTAATTAGGGTTTGTTACAACCATTACATAACATTTAATGCTTGACCAATGATAAAATTGTATTGCTTGGACACATGTCCTCTCTAAAAAATTCCACCAATGGATAGCTGGGGTAGGTACATCGGAGTTTGTGCCACCTTCCATGAGTTAGGTACATTGAATCTGGAAATGCTGAGGTGGACCACACTGACTGGAGAAGTGATGACTAGGATGCCACCTCGTCTGACACTTGTAACTTAGTAAATATTCAACTTGATGTTGTTGAGAAGCTAGCTTTAATTAATTCATCTGGAACTATCTGCTTCTTCAACGAACCCTTGTTCTAACTTCTTGTGTCCTTGATGTGCAGGATGATTGTTGTACCTCGCCTTGGAATACTGGATTGGAGAAGTCGCCCTTGATGACGTTAGTCCAAAGAAGGCCGTCCTTGTCGATGCTAGGCTGGAGGAGGTCACCCTTGTCGATGCTAGGCTAGATCGAAGAAGGTCGTCCTTGATGAGAACCTGCCGACTTGTAGATCCTCCGGGCTTTGGAGTTGCCATCTTGATACCTACACAACATTTTAAAATTAGTAATATATCTTGATATCTAAAAATTAAACTTTAAAAGGAAGATTCAAGATTTTAATTAGGAAACTTCATGATAAATCTTGAGTTATCATTTCCTAATTAACTACGCAATTTTCAAAACTTGAAGTTCAAAATTCAAAATTTCAACATTGGGACTAGGATGATCTCGCCATACCTCCACTTGAGAATTAATTCTAAAAAATGATGCAAAAATAAGGTGAATTTGCTAGGCAAAATGTAGATCAAGACTCCCTTTAGCAAAATGCGCCTCCTTTAGTCTTCACAAGCATGAACTCCACCACCTTAAGTCTTCAACACTTGAGGAAAATTTGCTCCAAATAGGCCAGCTTTCGCACTTCTTCTTTGCCCTCCAAATCGCATTTGAAATAATGAATGAATGATTAAAATTGCTCAAAACACCCCTACTATATAGAGCGCTCACCATTTTATTTCCCATAGGCCGACTTGACAAAATAAGCCAAAAAATAAAATATAAAAAACACTAAGAAGAAGGCCGACTTGATAAATAAAGACAAAATAATGCCTTGTGCGCTCAACTTTTAATTTTTTATTTCACAAAAATTAATTTTAAATGCCTTTATAATAGAAATTCAATTTTTTGAGGCCCAAAATTAATTTATTAAATACCAATTTAATTAATTTTTTCAAATATTTCGAAGTTGATGATTTTGGCATTTCATGCAATTTGGAGGATATTAACGCCCAAGTATGGTAAAAAAATAACGAATGTCAATAACCTCGCTCTGGTCCCTTGGAGAGGGACAGGAGCACCTTTTCACTTTTGTCCTCAATCCTTCATTTTTTAATTGCCAATTCACGTTGTGGGGCTAGCAATGATCCCTTTCGTCCCTTCAGTGCATGTTCAACTCGTTTTTTGCAAGGCAAAATTGATGTTCTAGAGATTTTCGCCCTGGTCCTTCAGTGAGGGACAGGAGCGCCTTTTGCATTTGGCCTAGGATCATCAAGTTTTTGGAGTCAAACCTTTGTTCATCATGATTTAGAAGACCTTTCCAATCTTGCTCAACTTTGCCTTAGCATAATCTCGGAGGGAAATTGGTGATTTTATAAAAATCGCCCTGGTCCTTTAGTGAGGGACAGGAGCGCCTTTTGCATCCATTGCGCAAATTCTTGATCATATCAACCTCAAGGCATTTTAAACATCATTTCAAATTCACGCCTTGGCTTAGATTTGTCCAAACTTGGCGAGAAGGACTGGATATTAGGTTTTTCGCCTTGGTCCCTTAGAGAGGGACATGAGCGATTTTGCAAATCCAAGCTTATCCGTCCTTTGTTAGCCTTCCAAATTATATTCAATGGATAAATCATGTTTTCCTTGGTCTCTTCAAATCATAAAATTGTCTTGATCCTGCAAGAACAGTGCAAATTTGAAATTCAAGCTCCGGTCCTTCAGTGAGGGACAGGAGCGAATTTTGTCTTCTAGGCCAAAATGCTTCACTTTTCACCATGAAATGTCTTGGCTAAGGAAGATATCATCTTGTTACACGCAATGAATAAGAGTTCAAGTCTAAGAAAGGTCTAAAAATGTGTATATAAAGAAAATCGCTCTGGTCCCTTGGTGAGGGACAGGAGCACTTTTACCTTTGTAGACAAAAACTCCATCATTTCATTGTCTTTGATCAAGTCTGGATGCTCTATCACGTTCATTTCGTCCTCCACCATGCCTTTGATGTTCCAATTTGACCAAACAAGGCCAGGAATGACTCAAATAAGCCTTTTCGCCCTGGACCCTTGGAGAGGGACAGGAGCGCTTTGCCTTGGTCCCTTGGAGAGGGACAGGAGCGAAATTCGCCTTGGATCCTCAGTGAAGGACAGGAGCGAAATTTGACATTTTGAACTCTCTATCAGGATAATTTTTATGGAATATAACATTTAAGTATAAGTGATATTTCCTTCTATCTTTCTTCTTTAGATAGAAGGAAATATCACTTATACTTTAAGTTATATTCCATATATACTTTCAGGATGTTTGAGAGTGGTTTCAGACCTCCAGGAGTTATATTGCAAAATCTAGTTTTTTGAGGTTTTTCAGTTTCCAGACTTAGTCAAATTTCAGGATTAGGACATTCCAGACTTAGCCAAATTTCAGGATCAGGACTTTCAGACTTAGCCAAATTTTCAAGATCAGGACATTCCAGACTTAGCCAAATTTTCAGGATCAGGACTTGCTATCCTATTGATCTCCCCGACAGCACTCAAAAATGCAAAAGCCAACTAACAAAACCCTAAAAGACCTAAAAAAAAAAAAAACCCTAAAAAGCAAAAAACAAGGGTCCCCATTTGCAATGGGGCGATGTGTGAAAACGTCACAACACAGACACCCTCAAGATGAAGCCTATTGTAATATACCAACTAAATATTGGCCCAATCTGATAGGTTTTTCTAATTGAATTTCTTTGACCAGCAAGAGATTGTTTCAAGTTTTTTTTGCTGAATTTTTGAGGTTTTGATGTTTTTAGGGTTTTTGGATGTTGCAAAAATGAACAGAATTGCAAATAGAAAACTAAACAAACACTGAAAAGAAACTTCAGAATTCTGATTTTATTACAGCAACTAATGAATTCATAAGATTGACAAATTGTAACAATCAAAGCCAAAATTTGGCCTACCAAGAGTCCCACACCTGTCTGGTTGAGCTCTGTTTATTAGCTGAATTGAGGAAAATGCTGATGTAGGTTCTTCCAAAATGAATCAACAGCACCAATGAGTTTTATTGGTCCTAAAATGAATTACAAAAAACATATAATGAAGAGTTGTGCAGATCCGAGCTAATTTCCAATTCCTTGCCAGGTGTAACCATCCTGAACTGATGATTTTCCCAGAATAAATGCTTGTGCTGATCACATACAGTCTGATTCTTCCTTGTAAACCTCTGATTTGCTGTTTCGAGTTGCCAACAATGAATTTTGAAGCCGACAGCTGAGTTAAAACCCTTGCACTTCTTTTCTATGGTCTCCAAGCAAGCATTGATGGTACGACCCAACTAGAAATGGTATGGCCCGCCAAAAACTCTGATAAATTTACTGGAAAATGTTTATTGAATGCTCATATCAGAATTTCATACTCTGATTGCTGTAACAGTGGATTTACCTCTAATTTTGGCTCCTGATAGCCTGATAGAAGCCTAATCTATGCTTGCTGAGTTGCTGATGATGATTGGGGTGGCATCCAACATCAAAGATTTGAGGGTTTGAGTCCCCAAAACTGTCTCCCACGCTGCTATCTGCTCTAGCAAAGATTGCAGAGCTAAGAAAGATGTAAAAGAAATGATTGAATGAATGCAAAATATCCCACGCCAAAGTTGCTTTATGCTTCCTAAACTCCAAATGCAACCCTAGAAGCATCTTTCAAAGATTCCAATGGAATCTTCTCTCCTCATAAGTGCGTCTAGCTATGAGGGGGGTCTCCATCAGGATAAAACATGCCCACTTTTTAAAACAAACAATTGCCTAGATAAATGTGCCATGGTGCAATTTTATATTTTAACTATATAAGTTACTTTGTAATAAAAAGTTACTATATTTAGCATAAAGTAACTTATAAGGTTTTATTATAAGCTTTTCTTGATTTTTCTTCAACCAATGTAAAAATTGACCAAGTATGAGGCCTCTGGCATCTCCTAACCTCCAAAATTCACCTGCAGAGATGGCTAACAGGTGAATTTGTGCACCTGAGTGAGGGTCTAAGAAGGAGGGACATTACACATATCAATTAAGGAGTGATAATTCAAGTTAAGCTTGGCTAAGATGGATCCAATTGACTATGCAAAACACTTTACAATCAACAAGGTATTAGTAGTATAGACGTACGAATTTCACCATTGATCATGCACAAAGTTCTTCCATTCATCTAACAATATAAAAATTAAATGAGAAGTAGAGACCATGCAAATTTCTGAATCAACAAATGAATTTCACCATATCTTCAATGAAGCTTACATGCTTCTTACAAGAATGTCTTGGCAACAACCTTTGCCTTCTCTTCCAGCTCTATTCTAATTATTTGCTACTTCTCTACTAACTATCAACTATTCTTGAACTATTCACTCTGAACCTTTACAAATGAAAGAGTGGAGCCTTATATAGTGCTCTCATTACATTGAAGGGCCAAGATCAAATCCTCATCAATGGCCAAGATCGAAAGATAAAAAAACCTAATTAGGGTTTGTTACACCCATTACAAAGCATTTAATGCTTAACCAATGATAGATTTACAATAAAATGGACACTTGTCCTCCTTTGAATTTTTCAACCAATAGATGACGAGGGTAGGTGCATCGAACTTTGTGCTCACATGATAGTTATCCTCTTTGATGGATGGGTGGTGCATTGAATCTGGATGCCTTAGCTTGAAATAATATGATTGGCCAAGTGATGACTGGGCGCCACCTCAGCTTGCTTGATCTTTGTAACTCATCACAAGTGTATGGTTGTACTTCTTTGTGATCATCTCACTTTTCATCTTCTTGTTTGGGAATTCCACCTTAGTGCAGCATTTGATGTAGACCTTGTGATTCTTATGCTTGATCCTTCCTTCTTGCCTTGAATGCATTGATCTCACTCCTTGTATGATCTTGTGAAATCTTTTCCTTCGAGTAGCTTCCTTGGATCCTTCTACCCACTAGTAAAGCTTTCTATGTATACCCTGTCACATGTTGCAATTGAAATGAGCTAATGTATCATCATGTTTATCATGTTCTTTGCATTCTCTGCCATCTTTATGTTGATCTCGAAATCTTTCTTGTTACTATGTAGTTGTGATGAAATCTTGATATTGTATGTGAGCTGATAAGCCCTCATCTTGGAGCTGATCCTCATCACTTGTTGCTAAGTCCTCCCATAGCTTGAATCCCTTTCTCTAACATGCCTTAAGTGTTTTGTGTTTGATCCATTGAGCTTTGATTCACCCTCTTGCACATGAGTGATGCTCCTTCCATGCCTTGAAGTCTTGACCCTCTTTACATTCCTTTGCATGTTCATTCCACTTACATCAAACCTGGAAACAAACATAACTTGAATCAAAACATTGTACAAAGTACTTAATCAAGCTTCCTACTACCTTCTCTCAATCTGGAAATGAATTTTCTGATCATGGAAACATCTGATTTTGATCCTTTATATGCCTGATTTGATAGGTTTCAAGTGGCAAAGGAAGTGGAAGTGGAAGTGATTTCTTCATTGATTGCTTAATTTTCTACTTCATTCGCTCTCTTATCTTGCCATGGATCAAGCCTTTAATAACCTCTTAGCAACATTCTGGCAAGATCATGATCATCCTAAAGCAACAGAAATGCACAAGTGTTAGGTCAGACTTTGGAGGGTTGATAGGAAATCGAAATCCTTACGTTGTGCTTTTAAGGGTTCATTGAAAGTCATCAATCCTTAGGTCCTACTTTGGAGGCTTCATTGGAAGTCATCAATCCTTAGGTCATTCTTTGGAGGCTTCATTGGAAGTCACCAATCCTTAGGTCATGCTTTGGAGGCTTCATTGAAAGTGATTCCAAAATGGTAACTTGGCTATCTTGATCCCTTTGTTCCATGCCTCTTGATGGTAATTTGAACTCTAGTCTATCATCCAAGCATTGACTCTCTAAGACAAGTTGCCTTAGCCAAATTTCAGCACTTCATTTCTGATTTTTCAAGATGATGATCAAATGGAATGGTCATCAAGAAAACGTTCATTTCACAAGCCTTGAGAACTAATTGACCTCACTTCATCCTAAAGAGAGACTTGACTTGATTACCTCTTGGCCACCAACAATACTACACCTCTTCCAAGTGAAAGGCTCATAGATAAAGACTCAACAACTATCCTAGAAAGTAGAAAAAAGTGGGGGCCCCATTTGCAATGGGGCAATGCGTGAAAACATCACAACATCGAGCACCACCTCGAATAAATGTTCCTAAATATTTCAAAGATAAAGACCCAATCCACACTTAGAGCCTTCGGAAAATTCAACCCAAACTATCAAAAGACTAGGAAGCATACTCAAGATGGAAGAAGAATCCCGAACTGGATCAAGACATCTAGTCTTTGATTACCCATGTGTGTGCAAATGAATTCATTCCGGCTCACAAGAACAATGTGACTCTTGGAATCCGACGTGAATAACTACGTGATTTGTCCAAACTTCATAAGCATCCTGGATAGAGCCTCGTTGCCAGCGAGCATCTATAGCCCCGATGGAGTTACTCGCACATTCTCAAAGCCAAACACTTTGATATTCCATTTTTATTTCTTTTCTCTTGATTTTCTCTTTTCTGTCACTTTTTTTGGTTCTTCTTTCTTTTGATATTGCTTTCCTTCTCAACTTTCACACTTTGCAATTTGGCTCGTAAGCAATGAAGCTCACTTGGGTTTGAGAATTACAGTGGCGCTGAACTAGGATTTAAGATTTTTGACTAACCACGACTTCACCTAAGAAACCACAATGACTTAGAGCAATTTTGATTAAGCATGTAAAAATATAGTAATTAAAAGATGTCGTTATCAAGACACAATAAGCGATTCTCTTCCAAGTCAAGTACAAGTCCTAAGCAAATGATAAAATAGGAGAGGAACAACTTCAGATTCAAAAGTACTTCATAAGTAGATATCTAGGAAATAGATCAAAAATAAAATCCAAAATTTTGCCAATGTGTGAGAAAACGACACAAACACCTATCTCACAAACAAAGGCTCCCACTTAGGACACCTAAACAAAGCAACGACTGACTCTAGGCAAACTAAAACTAAAGTAGGCTAAGATGGAGAAAGAAAATGACTTAACTACTTGAGCCACACAGGAATCATGGGTCAAATGACTCAAGGCAAACTAAGAACTTGGCTCAACCAAACCTCTAAACTAAAGCAAGTGGAAAGAAAACCTACTTTAAGCTAAATACAAGACTCCTAAGACGGACATGACTCAAAAGAGCGACATATATACATGAGCTCACATGAGACTCAGGATATGCAACAAGAGCATGGCGACAATGGTGGTTTGGAGGTATGCAAACTCATCCTTAAAGTCGGAAAGGTAGGCTCTCTCAATGCAAGTCTCATACTCGGACAAAACTCCACCCAAAATGATTAGTTGGGGCAACTCATCGGGTCCATGATCTATCCATATGCGAGTTGCTTTCCCAAAACCCCCATAATCAAAATCATAATAACTTTCAAAACTAGGATTAAGGAAAGAGACAACCCGACATAGTTCATGCTCAAACAAAAACTCTTGCTTGCCATCCATCAGTGCATCGCCGGAAGTGAGATCGTCGGCTACCTCCGGAGGTCACCATTAGTGATGGATCATTCCGCTTGCATCTTTGATATGCAAATTCTCACTTGTTGGTTCCTCTAGCATCCTTAGGAGTGCAAGTAGCGTAGCCTCAAATTGTTCATCACTCTTCACTTCTTTGGCGACAATAGGTTCAATATCTTGCATAAACCATGCATCCTTGTGACACTCCATAAGCATATCTTAAAAAATGAGTGTCTCCTTAATAAGATGATTTTCAAAAATTTCTTTTGGTGGTTGGTCAAATGCTGACATTGATGGTAACACCACCTCAAAATGCCCTTCGCTCTCTAACTCTATTTGTTCATCTTCAAAGATGATTGAAAATTCTTCCTTTAGGAGGGTTTGAAGTTCTTAATTTGGTTCTTCCTCTTCTTGTAGCAAGGATGAATGTTCATCAAGGATATCTTCATCTTGAATAGGTGGTAAATACTCATTTCCTTGTTCTTGGAGTGGTGAAGCATCAAGTGGTAGAGAATCATGATGATCCTCATTAGTATCCCTGTTTTGTAGAACTTCATGCCTTAGTGTCACCACAAATTGGTCTTTGCTTAAAATCATCTTGGTGGCTTGAGCAAAGTTACCCTCAATTGTGACTTGATCACTTAGCTCGTTAATGCCATCAACTTGTAGTTCATCCAATAATGCTTCGGGAGGTCGAAGTTGATGATGAATTATGCTACTCACAATGACTCATTTGTCCTCAAGCAATTAGCACTAGGATCCCATACCAATCTTTGAGGCTGCCATGATCTTATACTGAACTCATTGCTTGGTACTATCACCTCTTGATTCCTCCGCAAATCATTTGAATGAGAATAGAAACATTCATGACCACTAATGAATTCCCTATGATTTATGAATTCCAAGTCAATCTCAAGAAAAAGCCACCATGCTGACGGTTTGCCACTCTGTTTATAATAAACTGACTTGTGTCGTCAATCTATATCCTCAACTCCTAGGACTCCAAGAAGTGCCCATCATCATAACCCAAATTGGAATATCTAAATTCAATACTAGGAAACAAATATTGTGCCAACATCTCAATGGAGTCTATATCATCATCGAAATTGAAATCAACCAATGTAGGGAAGGTATTTGGTATAGTTCTCACCACCATCTCCATTAAAACTTGTGAGAACTCATCATTAATCTGCCCACAATCAACCCAAACAAAACTTGATTGCTGATCAAAGGGAAATCCACTTATTTGCATATCATGGATTGCAATTCTGTGAACTTTTGTGGGAATAGCAGTATTACTAGAATGAAACTCACAACTCCCATCTTGTCTCAACACCATACTGTTGTGCTCGGCTTCATCTTCATCACTAGAATTGGATGGAACTCCATCATCCAACTCAAAAAGTGGATTGTCATGAATCACATCATCATCAAATTCAAACAAAAGATTATCAATAATATCAAACCATTGTTCTTACTAATCCAAATTTCTAATTTCTAACTTTGGGCAATGCTGGTCTGAACAAAAAAGTTTCACGTATGTTGTCAAGCTCTTCAATCGTCTCTTGGATCTCCTCGGCCACTCCCTTATTCTTTTGCTCTAGAAATTGTTTCGTAGCAATAAACTGATCTTATGTTTCTTGTAGGATCCTTCGAAAAATCTTCAACTTCTTCTGAGTTTCATTGTATAAATCTGTGGCCTCTCCTGCAACCTTAGTAGCCATATCTCTATCATGAATTACATGCAAGAAAGACTCCTTGATTTCTTCCATATTGTCCTTTATTGATTGTAAATCAGCAAGGGAGATGTTAACCTTATTTTGACCTCTTGGTATGTTATGAATTAAATTTTCCACATACCTATGTGTGCCATCCACTGTCGATAAAATCTGAACTTCCTTTTCAGCTAATGCCAAAAGGTGTCTTCCCCAATTTCGATCACTCAAGGATGACGAATTGTTGTCATGCTGCATGAGGAAATTAGAATTCTTTTCAACCGTAGAGTTGTTCCCATACTGATGTGCCTCTTCCTTCCTCTTTGCAACAAGAAGCTGAGAATCTAAAACATTAGAGGCACTAGGACTTTTCTCTAAATCAGATGCAAGCAAGGTAAAATCAGATTTGCAGTCAATAGAATCAACACTTCCAATATTAGTCCTACTACATGAATCATGGGGGGAGGTATAAACAATATTAAAAGAAATTTCATTTTGCCTAGCTAAAGGCTTGTTTTGGAAATCAAACCAGAAACCTCATGTTGAAAGGATGATTTACCAACATCTTCATTTCTATCCCCAGGTAGTGCATTCACTATTTCTGAATTTGTATCAACTTCTTGGGCAATCAAGGCTGTTGGTTTGACCACTTCATGCTTACATTTTCAGCTTGTATTGATGCATGAACATCTATAGAAACATCTTGGAGAATTGACAAACTTCCATCTTTAGGCAAGGTATTCTCTTTGTTCTCTAAATCGAATCTCTCATCTTCTATTTTCTGCTCTTCTTTTTTCAAAATAGGCTTCAACTTTCCCTCACATGAACTAAACACACCTTGGACTAATTCACCTCCAGTGGAAGAGACAACCCACTCATTCTTAAGAACAAAAATCAGCATGGATAATTGGGGATAAGATATAACATCACTCTCATTTATACACAAGACCATAATGGTCTTCATAGTTGCAACAATTTCTTTGACATGTCTTCCATTGGTCGTGACCAAGAAATGATGAAACATATCATAGATCAAATCATGCAATTCCAAATCTATTAGAAGATTGCTAATTGGGATTCCTGCAAATATTTTTAGTATAGCAATTCTTCTTGAATAATGAACATTTATGAAATCATCAAGATCTTGAAAACTATCTACGATCAAGTGCAATACCTCCTTCATGGTCTCATCATCATACAGAACTTGGGGTGCCAAAATCCACATAGTTTCACTCAAACAAGTTGCAACCATAATTCTTCATCATCATCTGAATGGCTCAACCATTTAGGATAACTTAGGAAAGTCACTATTGGAGCAAGAGATTTTTCCAACAGATTTGAAGGTGACTGTCCTACTAAGCGTAAATATCCTTCTAATTGATTCAGAGTAAAGAAAACATCTTCTGATTTATTTTCTGTACTAAGCGTTGTGTGTTCCACATGCTCCCCGTCCCCGATAGGGTCCCCATCTTCTTTTTTGGTATTTTCGCCTTTGCCCCATTGTGTCCTGCGCAGGGTGTATCGCGTCCTTTTGAGCGCGCCCGTAATCAGTCCATGAGATGATTATGTCATGTGCGGAAGCCTGTGATTTCGCAAGATCAGTTTAACCTTCGGGCATTTAAAAATTCCAAGAGATCGTTTAAACTTGTGAAATCGCCTGAGATAGGCTTGGAATGATAGAAATTGGCAAAATCCCCCAAGTAAAAGATAAAGCGTCTGAAGGTCGCATGAGGACCCAAAGTGCCGATTTTTGCCAAAAGATATAGGAGAGATAAAAGGATGCAAAATGTCAAAGTCGACAAAACCTATCAAAATCCTGAAATTCGAACTAAGGGGGAGAAATTACGTGAGTTTCTAAAAATTGGCAAAATGGGTGAAATCCCCGAAATTCACCAGTATGGACAAAATGCAAGAAGTAAAACTTAATAAACTCCTTCCCAAGCCCGAAAATCGCATGAGGAAAAAATGAGAGAAATTAAGAAAGTTTGCAAAGTGCCTACGAAACCCGAAGTTGGGGTAAAGTGCGTGAAAGATAAAAGTTTGCAAAAGGCACAAACCCTGAAATTCGCATTATAAGGGAATAGTGCGAAAAAGTTTCAAGTTTGAAAAGTGCTTCCAAACCCCGAAATTCGCATTATAAGGGTAAGTTGAAAAGTTTTTAAAGTTTGCAAAACCCCCGAAAATGCCGAAAATCGCACAGTGAGGGTAAGTTGAAAAGCTTAAAAAGTTTGCAAACTCCTTCCAAACGCCGAAATCGCGTTATAAGGTAAGTGGGAAATGTAAAAATTTGAATCATAAACCCAAAACCTGAAGTTTGAATACCAAAGTAAATCGCGATTTTCATAACTTGCAAATGCCACCAAAATCCCGAAAATCGCGATTTGGAGGGTAAGTGTGAGAGAGTTGAAGGTTTTAAAGCTTGCAAAGCGTCCCAAATCGCCGAAATCCGGAAGGACTCCCCAAAACGCGATTTTTTGTAAAACTTACAAACTTGCAAAACTCTCCAAATAGCCAAAATTTGCCATCTAAGGTAATTCCGCGATTTTTTTTTGGCAAGTATTAGATATCTTGAGGTTAAAATGCCCATCTTTGACGTAGCGAGAGGAAGAACCGCGGAGTTTGAAGTTCGCAAACCCTTCCCCCATTCTCCGAAATTCCCCCAAACCCGCATGAATGTTGTAACATGAAGTCTGAAAGACCTTCAAAACTCAAAATTGCGATTTCTTAACATTACAACCCCTTTTCAAAATTACCTTTAACCTAAATCATGCCCAAGCCAAAAATTGCCCAAGGTAGAATCACGGAAGTGTAGGAAGTTAAGTAATTTGTTGAAGTAAATCACGCAGGAAGTAAATCGCCAAATCACCAAGGTAAAAATCGCTAAATCTAAGTTTTTTAAATTGCTGCATTTTTCTCTCCAAATCTTTGGCGCGAAATTGGGAATAAGGAGTTAATCGTTAAAGTTTGAAATTGCAGAACTCTCTCATTCCCAAATTTGAAGTTGTGAGTTTGTATTCTCAAAGCGTGGGGCATTAGAGAGGCATTTTGTCAAATCCAAGGGAAATCATTTGTGCAGGCCAGATTGTGCGGATTGAAATCATTCATTTCGCTAGGATAAATGCCTAAATCGGCGGTAGAATCATCAAAGACACCTGGTGCAGCCGAAACGTCACGAGCATCCAAGTCAGATATCCCTCACAGAGTCGAAAAGATGAAATATCAGTATTAGAGAGGGGGACTGAGGGAATCGAAAGTTCAAAGTGTGTGGGAAAATGTAGGTGATACTGACTTGGGGCACATTGATATTCAAGATTTCAAAGACTGAGTTTTCTCCCCTAATGCCTATGGCAAGCCTAGGCGGATGATGGAAAGTGGCATCACTCAAGCAGTTTGATTTCCCCCGTTGGTGCAAAATTATGAGCTGGTAGTAGAGGCTGCCTGACATTACCAACCAAACACCAGATTGGTGCTCCTCGAGAATATGGTCCTCGCTGACTTCACTCCTAAAGCCATTGGCGATGCCTTTGACATCCCCTTCCCGAACAACCCCATAGCAACTATAGATGAAGCGCAGGTGGCATATGATATGAACCCTGCTAAATGCAGAACACTGATAAATGAGGAGTGGTACAAAGAGAGAAGACCTCCAAGCATCAGGATTGGGAGAAAGACCCCCAGAAGAGACTTCCATAATGAGCATGGAGATATGGTCACATTGCTTAGCAGGATTATGGGACTCCCCCAATCCAACTACTTTGAAGAGTGGATGTTCTACTTTACAGAACAGGTTTTGGCTGGGAAATCCAAGTTCGACTGGGCCCAGACAACATCCATACCCAATTGATCGAACTTGAGGCGAAAAAGTACTTTACTATGACATCCTATCTAGTCTAGATGTTCGCCAGAAACCAGCCACTTCCAGGTTTAATCAAGAAGGGTGAGATTGGGAATGGACCCAATCAGGTGAAGGTATATGATTGTTATCCACAGCTACACTATCAGGACATAGCTCAAAGGGAAAAGAATAGCCCTGCCTATGCAGTTGGTCAGTATGAGCGCGTCAATGACGCCTTCACAATGCACCTGGTCAGGCTGATGCAAGGAGGACTACACATAAGGCTCTCAGAGCAACCTACTATTCTGGTTCAGAGGTATGGCGCCTGATTCATCCAGTTCCCAAGATTCTCCTACATCCGAATAGCTGGCTTTGAGGGTGCTCCTTTCCGATTTCCACGATACCCGACCAACAAAATAGTTCTCTTGGAAGTCGCAAGGCAGTCACATCCGGTGAACAGTTTACTCAAAGATAAGAGGCAGTCAGGATTCACCTTCCCTATGATCATAGGTAACCTTGATGTCCATCTGAAGAGTCCAGCTCATGCCGAGGAATCCCTTGCAGAACTAGCCTCCTACGGCCTACAAGAACATTTCCCAAGGAAATGCTTTGATCAGGACAATCTGGCAAAGAGAGCCTATGGCAGGCGATACAGAGCAAAGGAGTCAGTTGAAGATTATTGGAAGAATTGCTCTGATGACTATGAAGTCCGACGATGCGAATATTCAAGGCTGAGTGTGCAGCAAATGCGACTCTATGAATACCATTGGGTCCCAGATCAATTAATAGATTCTGGAAATAGCCTACATTCGAGAATTTGAGGCGGTAAGACATCTTTTGTCAAGCATCGATTGGTCGCAAGATCCAATCACTAATTTTCAAGCAATTATGGCAGCCCCAGGAAGATACACTAACCAATGGTTGCACCAGCAGATTGAGTGGCTAATTCATGAGGGAGTCCAGTTCACCTACCACATGATGGGCAACCTTGATTCTTAGTCCTCTGAAGATGAGGGAACCTCCAGTGCACCTAAGGAAGAGGTTGAAGAGCCTGGGAAAAGGAAGAAGGCTAAAGCCAGCAGAGGAACTCGGACATCTAAGAGAACAAGAAGGGAGAAGATCCCTATTAGGAGACCGGAAGTAACTTCATCATCAAAAGACCCCAGTTCATCTGATGATGTAGTTGAACTAGATTATATACCTGCTCCGCCTTCCCAGAGCGATATTGAGGCATTCGGAGCTGATGATCATCCTGAACAAGACAAGCTAGATACAGAGATAAGAGCCATTGAATCAGCCGAACCGGAGAATCAAGTTGAGGAAGGAGAAATTCCGTCTACTCAAGGGCTTGAATTGCATGAACCCACCCAGCAGAGCCGCCATGAATTGCAGCTGCATAGTACTGCCAAGGATGACTCCACGATTGAAGGAGAGCAAAGGACAGATGAGACCCGCGAACTTGAAAAGACCGAAGAACAACCATCACATGAAGATACCAGACAGTTGTTCAGTGAAGTGGGAGAGAATTCAGCTGCGAGAAAGGACTTGACACTTCCTCCACTCCTCCCGTCACGGAGCAGCTGCAAATATGCAATGAGCCGGCTGAAAACATTAAAGAACAGAGTGCAAATTTAACCATATCATCAGCACAGACTATACCTCAAGACTGGTTAGTTGCTCGAGCTCAGCGCAAGGCAACCACCAAGCCACCCATCGACTTGGAAGACATCTTCTCATGCATAGGCCAAGCCAAGGCCAAGGGGAAGAAAAAGCCCAAGGCGTATTCCAGGATAACCCATGATGAGCAAAGGAACCGTACCCTTCATATCGCCACCCCACCTGTCGATAAGCCAGCAGATCAAATTACACTAGCTGATTATAGCATCATGACCGTCCCCATCGGACGAGCCACCAAGGAACAGGAAAGGGAAGAATACAAGGATTCCCTACAAAACATGCTCAAACAACTTGAAGAGATAATAGCCGAAAAGAACATGTATCGAGTTCGTGCTGAGTAGGCCGAGGGGTACATTGATCAACTCCTGAGACCATTGCATAATGCCCTTGAATCCCACATTCCCCCGACAGTATTGGCGCAAAGGACCACCACAGAATTTGAAGGAGTACGAGATACTACCAAGGCCGTCAAGGAATGGATGCAAGGCCTTAAAGAAAGAGGAGAGCAAATCATTGAAGAGGTAAAAGAAATGGCCCACCATCGAGAGACCATTTTGGTCAAGCTGCTCGAGGTAAAACGAGAATGCCTCAGAATCTATGAGGTAGCTGCTACAACTCTGCCTCTTGTAAGAGCTCTTTACTGGACCCAGGCACAGATCCCTACACTCTCCACCATCCTGGACCCCCACGATATCAATGTTTTTAAAGAATGGTATTGGACTATCACTATGAAGAATGAGACAAGAGAGATCATTGACAAAGAGCAAGATGCATGCGAGGGAATTCTGAATAACATGCAGGAACTTGGCAAGACAATCCTCCAATCAATGGTTTTGGGGTGGAAAAATGATCTGTCTGATGACGTAATGCAACCAGACTGGGAGAAAAGATTGAGAACAGACAAGATCGCCTACTCCACCAAGGACCTTGGTTTTGCCGGTCAACTACATTCAGACATGTGTTTTGAGTGTAATCGGTCCAGCTGGCAGGATGGTTTGAAGCACGTAGACCGTTATCTAGAGGGCATGCAGTATAAAATTCGTCATCCCCCTATGCCTCAATTCAGTTTGTTGTTCCAATTGTGCATCAGGTTCCAGGAGTATGTTCGCAAAGAATGTGCAGCAGGTCGAGACCTTTGGAAAGAGTATTTGCATGGCGAAGATGAATTTTTAGAAAGAGAATCTACAGCTGGAAAAGAAAAAGTGCTTTCTTAAAAGTGCATTTTTCTTTCAAAATTAAAAAAACACTTTTTGGACAAAAGTTCACATTTGACTTCCAAATCAACTGTAAACTTTAAAAGTTTTAAACTTTGTGCATGTGCACTTTTTGATTTATTATGGATAGTTTTTAATTACCTTTTTTGGGTAGTTATTGCTCCCTTTTGGGTGGTTGCTAATATTTACCCTCCATTTATGGGTATGGGTACCTTTTGTAAAGATGAATCTGGGCCACTTGTTTAATTTAAATCTTGGCCATTCATCTATTTTTGGAAGCCTATTTAAAGGGATTGGTTTTCCCCTATTTTGTAAGAAGTTCATGGATTGCTACTGAAGCTCTGGTGAAATTTACACAGGATTTAATGCAAAGTTAAGGCTGTCTCTATTTCGTTGTGAGTGCATGGTCTCCTTCTTCACCATTTAAATTATTTTGTTATGTCTTTCATTTTTCTATAGCATTTTCTAGATAAACATCTAATAGAATCCTCATTGTTCATACCATTAGGGACTGACTGATTGTCATTCCTTTTGCATGGTTAATCTGAACCTTCTCATATGCTTAGCTCGGTTATTGAACACTTAGTGAATGAATGTTAAAGTTTTGAAGTTATGTTTAATAGCATGAAAACTTAATTTTCCCTTGATGATCGCACTAGATTCTTACAAACGTTGTGCTTAAATCGCTGATAGTGTTTAATCTGGTTATTTGGAGGTGTCTATCTGTTTTTCTTGAATATGCTATCTTGGTTAATTAGTTAGATTTCCTATATCTCTTTTCCCTATCCCTCTTTTTTCCTTTTTTTTACCAAGAAACCCCCCAGTCTAGCTGAAGTAGTACCGATCCAACTAAAATCAACCAATAACAAGACTGTTAGAATTTTAGGGAACTCATCCAACAATTGCCCATCTCACCGTAAGTCCCCTTTGTGTTCCAGCAAAACACATCAAACCACTAAGTAATCCCGCAGTCAAGACCTGACAATCAAAACCTTGAGGTCATCCCCTTTGATCAAACGAAAAACAACATCAAGGATTTCCTTATCTCAAGAGAGGATAGGATACTTAGCGAGTACATTCTATTCTGGATTGGCCGTATGGAGTTTGCAACGATGCGACTTTAGACACGTCAACAAAATTGGTGCTAGGAGGAGGGCTATGATGCAGTATGGTATTACTGCATGAATTCCCGTTCGATCTGCCCCTTGAACAGCCTAGTCAAGGACTGAATCAGTTATATATTGCAGATCAGTTACGAGCACTTGCTTAGAAATCAGAAACAAATCATCCTTACTTCAGACACGTAAGTCACACTATTAATCAAGAAGAAGAAAAGGGTCTGCAGATAGAGACGGTGATCAAGGAAAATCTGGATAGACAAAGGATTGCTGCCCTTTACAAGCAAGTTCTTAAAGAAATCCGACAGTTTTCTTTCCAATCCGCTAATATCGTAAGAGATGGGTCTGCCCATTAATCCTCCTCAACCAGGAAGAGGCCCCGAACCAGTGATACAACCAGATTTGAACTTCAACGACGGACAAGAGAACCTTATCACTGAGTTATATAGCTTGCCCTGGTCTGTAAAAAGAAATTATCCTGACTAGTCTCGAATGTGCTTTGTCCTTGAAGAAAAACAGGAGATTGCTGATCACATCGACGCACAAAATCAGAAAGAACAGGAAGAAGCTAATCTAGCTCCTGCACCTGCTCCTACACTACATCAGCAGATTTGACATTAAAAATAGCTCACACTGGAACGAATTGGATCTTTCTCTCTGGAGAGATTTGAAAGAGTCCTGAGATCTAGCCCAGAACGGGAAAGATTTGCCAGATTTCACTTCTACAGGCGTAAAAGTTATCGCCGAGTTGCAGACCCCAGTGAGCCCAGTTCTTCAAACCAGCAGTTTGCTGTCCCAGCAAGTGCATTTTTCATGACCCCAGCTGTTACAACTCCACTTCCCATTGTAGTTCCATTAAATCAGCCACAGATGGCGCATAATCCACCTGCCCCAAATGGTGCAACTTGGTTGGTGGACAATCCGTCACCAATAATTTTTGCAGCTTACCATGATATGCCCAAGAGCCCGGACAGGTTCTGTTCTATCTTTCACATAAATGATCTAAATAGAATAGCAGAAGAGCATATCAAAATATTTGAAGATGCGTTACGCAATAGACAGATTGAGTATGCAGACGTTGCATGTAGACTTTTCCCTTATTCTTTGGGAGAAAACGCATTTTACTGGTTTATCCACTTGCCAGTATCTTCTATTGACTCTTGGGAAAAGCTGAAGACAGCTTTTACGGGAAAGTATGGTATTCCTATAACCCCCATAGAGCTGTATAGACAGTTCGTAGAAGTCAAAAGATAGGGGCATGAGCCGATTAGTTCCTTCAACAACAGATTCCACAAAGCCTTTACCCAGTTGCAAAACCCATACGTGGTAAGTGATGCTTCAGCAAGAGAAATTTACTATTCAGCTTTGGATTATCTAACAGCCATGTTTGTCCGACAGTCCCAACTTGCACCGACCACGCTAACTGAAGCATATGCTAAGGCTATGGAGATCAGTAAAGGACTAGGCCAAAACATCGCAGGACCATTGCTGCAATTAGGACCTCCCGTTATGCCTAACCAAATTCAAGAAATCAGTCAGGCTTTGTCTCACCAAACGCCTATCATGAACCCAATCCCGCAATTGGCATATCAGCCCCAACAACCTACAAATCAGTTGGTGCTCCATCTGGGACCACCTATATCTCAAATTCCTCCCAAACAACCCGTATAACTGCAAAATACCGCAGTATCTTCTAGAACTCAGGAGGAGAAGGATGAGATGTGGGAATTGACTGAGCAAATGAAGAAGCTTTCCTCTGAAGTCACTTATCTGCAAAATCAGAATAATCAATTGCAGAATAATCAGAGAAATCAGCAGCAAGGTCAGCACCAAAATCAATATCAGAACCAAGGATATCAAAGGCCTACAAGGACATGGAACACCCGTCCCAACAATGGAGGAGTCCCCACTCCGCTAGATAACCCACTAGCACTGAAAAACAGGCCGACAGATAAGGTATTTTTGGCAGAGGCAGCTCTATCTAATTGGTGCAGGTTACATAATACTAACCAGCACCCAGAGCTGCAATGTGATGAGTTTCAAGTGGCAGCTAATATATTCCAGCAAGAGGTTGAGAACACAATACCTCAACCAGCGCTTCCTCCCACCGGGTTTGAGATAGTTCCATCACCAAGGTACGATACAACACTTGTCTTAGAGACCTATATTCCCCCATTTTTCTTCCCTAATCAGGATGAAAATGAGGTGGCAAACCCAAACCAGCCCGCTGATGCGAATGCATTTCAGCAATACCAACACGGCAACCGGGGGTATTACAACAATAACAACCAGAACAACAATAGTGGCCCTTATACTACTTCCACGCCTCCAAAAGATATTCAAGTTCCTCCAGATCAAAATGCCAATAACAACCCAATTTATCCTAAGGCACCGCAGCAGTATGTGAGCCAAAGTCAGTCACAAAAGACACAAGCTTCTCCAAGAGTACCTATTTTCCAAAGTCAGCCGACTGCTGCCACAAATCAGGGCCCAAGTATTAAACCATCTAGCCACTCAGAAGTTACTAGACTAGGCCAGTTGGTAGCAGAGGAATTCAGGAAGATCAAAATCAGTTTGTCCTTTGTCGAGCTGATGAAAGTGTCCGAGGTCAGAGATATGGTTTTGGGCAGCCTTAAGGAGTCCTCACTTGTTCAATCCAAAGGAACCGATGAGAACTCAGGACAAAGAGTGCCACCGGAGCAACCCCAAAAAGTCAGCAATGAAGTACGAGGACCAACAAATCCTAGGGGTGCAACAGTGAATTATGCTGCACAACTTGAATTTTTAAATGATCAGCCAATGGAGACTGGTTTTGGAGTGCGTGCATGGGGAAGAACTCAGGATATCTCAATCATGAACAATGACACACTCCCATCCGAACCCACTATCAATTTGTTCACTGAGAAGCTAGAACCCCCACCTTTCCTATTAACTCTCAGAATCTTTGGTAAGAACCTGCACAATTGTCTAATAGATTCAGGGGCTTCAACTAATGTTATGCCTCTATCTATATGCACTGTTGTAGGCCTAAACCCCCACCAAGGCTAACCGAAGAGTTACTCAACTAGATAAGTCTGAAGTGACTGCGGTGGGTGAGTTGAATAATATTCATATGCAGTTGACAGCAGATCCGCACATCCAGATGTATATTGAGATCCAGGTAGTGGACATCCCAAGAGAATATGGCATGTTGCTTAGCCGAGACTAGACCCGCATCCTTAACGGCTGGCTGCATTCCAGTTTCACCCATATGTGGCTACCATGGAGAGGTGTGGTGAATCAAATTCGGATTGAGTCTGAACCTAGGCTTAAATTGATGATTACCGAATATAACCAGGCCAATGAGACCCTGTTTCTAGAATCAGATATGGGCACTTACAGGGCTGACATGGGCTCAACAAACGAAGTTTTGTTGGTGCAATGCTCGAATCCAGTTCAGAATCTGGAAGGAATTATAGAGAATTATGATAAGGTGATGCCATCACAAGAAGGGAACGAGCTATTCAGCAATTTTAAAAAACTTTTTCTGCAAGTACGCAGAGCAAATGCAGCATCTAGATTGCCAAAGTTCTATTAAGGACTTACTTCTATCCGACTGGTGCAGAGATCACAATGCTGCCCATTCAGAAATGACATGTTCATTATGCAGAGTAGCACTAAATCAAGTATGTAAGAGACATTCAGAGGTGCTAGAAGCCCATACTCTTAGGCAAGAAAATATTGCTTTCCCTGAAGCTCCTGAAGAAAGGCCCCCTGAGCAAGAAAAGAATGAAATGATGAGCCCACGAATCGCAACCAATAAGGTTATCAACCTAAATCAGACTTGGACATTAAGGTTTGATGGTTCGAAATCCAAGCAAGGAGTTGGAGCAAGATTAGAACTGATAAGTCCTACCGGTGAAACCTATTTGGCCTCTTACCGACTACAATTTCACTATACTAACAACATAGCAGAGTATGAATCTTTGATTCATGGTTTGCTACTAGCCATTAAAAAGGGAGCTCAAATCCTACACTGTTCTGGAGATTCAGAGGTGGTAGTCCGACAAGTTCGAAAACAATACACGTGCCATGATAAGAGACTCAACGTTTATCGCAACCGAGTGTGGGATATAATCGAGAGTTTTGATGCTTTCAACATCAAAGCTATCTTTCGATCACAGAATCAGGTTGTTGACTCATTGGCATAGGCCGCAAGTTCGCTAGAGCCTCTGTCTATGCAAAATTTGAAAAAATTCACAGTGAAGTTGACATCAGTCCCATCCATTCCAGACAATGTTACTAATTTTCAGGTGTTTGATGATGATAGACACACCATTGACTTCATCACAAGCTCCGATGTGTTTGCAGCACAGATTATTGATGAAGAAGAACCTCAGGAAGCCGAGATCGATATCGATGGAGTCTTGAATCTCAAGACAAACACCATTCCCAGAGGTATGGTGCAGTTAGAAAGGATCTTCGACTGGGACTAGCTCAAATCCCACAAGGAAGGTACTTCTGAAGGAGGCGCCTGTGATAAGATCAACATTGGCACGCAAGAAAATCAAAAGAATGTGCTAATTGGGAAGGTATGTACATCCTAGGAAAGGGATGGAATTCTCAAGAACATGAGAGAATTCCCAGATATCATCGCTTGGGGGTATGAGGATCTTAAGACTTATGATACTTCAGTAATAACTCATACTATACCCTTGAAGCTAGACTCAAAGCCTTTCAGACAGAGACAGCGGCCAGTAAACGCCCTCCTCGAGCCTTTGATCTATCAAGAAGTGAAAAAGTTGCTGGCTGCTCGCATTATCTTTCCAGTACGACATTCTACCTGGGTCGCTAACTTAGTTCCTGTGAGGAAAAAGAGCGGTGAAATCAAATTGTGTGTAGACTTCCGCAACTTGAACAAAGCATCAGAAAGAGATGACTACTCGCTACCTTCGCTTGATGAAGTTTTGCAGACGGTCAATGGATCCCAAATGATGCCTTTTCTAGACGGATATTCCGGGTACAACCAAATAATGGTTGAGTACGAAGACCGGCTGAAGACCGCATTCACCACCAAGTGGGGAGTGTTTGCTTATAGAAGAATGCCCTTTGGTCTGATCAACGCAGGAGCCACATTTCAGCGTGCCATGGACATCGCCTTTAAAGACCTTGCAGGCCGGTGTATCATTATCTATATGGATGACTTGACGGTTTTCTCCAAGCAAAGAGAAGACCACGTGAATGATCTGCGAAAAGTTTTTCAGCGTTGTTGCCAGTTTGGGATATCTCTAAATCCCAAGAAGTGTATGTTAGGAGTGACCGAAGGTAAGCTTCTCGGTCATGTTATTTCAGAAAAGGGGATCTCAATTGATCTTGATAGAATTGAAGCCATACTGCAAATCAATCTCCCCACAAGCAAAAAGGAACTTAAGTCATACTTCGGGAAGATAAATTTTGTTAGAAAATTTATAACCGGATTTGCTGAAATAGTTTGCCCGCTCAATGACATGCTCAAGAAAGATGCTAAGATAGAGTGGACCCCAGTAACCAGAAAGGCGTTTGAGGAGATCAAACAAGCTATTGTCCAGGCGCCAGTTTTGGTAAGCCCAAACTATCTAAGGCCATTCTACATATATTCTTTCGCTTTTGAACACACCTATGCAACAATTTTAACCCAACGAAAGGAGGAAGAGGGAGAACACCCAAGAGCATTCATGAGCACTCCGCTGAAAGAAGCCGAGTTGAGATACCCGAATATTGAGAAGCAAGCTTATGCATTAGTCAAAGCTATTAGGAAATTCCGGCATTATATACTAAAGAGTAAGATATACACCATAGTGTCGGATGTTGCTGTAAAGACATTGCTGATGCAGAATGAGCTGGGCGAAAGGAGGGGTAAGTGGGTGACCATTATCCAAGAGTATGACATTGAAATTCAGCCCATGAAACTAGTATGAGGTCAGGATTTGACACAGACCCTCGCATCAGAATGCTCGGGAATTGTACATCAGCAATACCTGAGTGAACAAGTCTCGCCAGACGAGTGGTATGATAACATAACCTTCTATCTCCTTAATCAAAAATGTCCATCACACCTCAATCCAGTGCAGAAAAGGGCTTTGAGGATGAAGAGCAGTCGTTTAATGCTGCAAGGTGTTGTCTTGTATCGAAGAAACCACGAAGGGATCTACCTAAGGTGCGTAAATAGAGATGAGGCACGCCAAATCATAGAGCAGTTCCATACTAAGTTTGGAACAGGTCATGGGTCAGGCTTGGCAACAACCCACCAAATCCTCAGGGCAGGCTATTATTGGCCTACCCTATTCAGGGACACCCATGAACACATAAGGACTTGCCATATTTGCCAAGTAACTGCAACCAAGGAGCGAACCCCAACCATGCCACTCAGGCCAGTCATAAAGGTAAAACCATTCGGCCAATGGGCTCTCGACTTCATAGGTATGATCAACCCACCCTCCTCTGCGCAGCACAGGTACATTCTAACTGCTTCTGATTATTGTACGAGGTGGTTTGAAGCTCAATCTTTAAAGCAATGCAATGCTGATGTTGTTATTAAATTTTTGGAAGAAAACATTATTACACGTTTTGGTTGTCCTTATGCTTTAGTTTGTGCTAATGGTTCTGCATTTGCATCATTAAAATTTTCTAACTAGGCCTTTGATTATGGGATAACATTAAAGTTTTCATCCAACTACTATCCCCAAGGTAACGGTTTGGCCGAGTCCACCAACAAAAACTTGCTGCAAGTAATTTAGAAACTTCTTGACAAGAATCCGAAAGATTGGCACACCCAACTCCGATTTGCCCTTTGGGCAGACCGTACTAGATGTAAATCCGCCATCGGAACTTCACCGTACCATTTGGTATATGGCCTCGACCCTATTTTTCCCGTACAATTGAGAATACCAACCCTACAATTCATGAAGGAGTATCTGGGAATCGATGACACTATGTGTATCTTACTTTGTAAATTCTTGCAATATAGTATGTTAATTGGATGAAAAAGAGGCGTTTACTAGTGATTTCCAAAACTTGTTTTCCTTGTTTAAGAAGATTATGATATATATATATATAGGTGTTGGTTGAAAATTTTGTAAACTGGCGAGTTGACAAAATTGTGGTTTCAGACACAGTATGCGAGATTCAATCTCTCCTAATTATAAGGGAAGGCTCCCCCTTTTGCTTACTACTCTTCTCTACCTGAAACAAGCTTTAAATATAAATCCTAATTTAAACTTGGGCAGTAAATCATCTTATTTTCTCTTTTAGAATAGATGTTATTCCAACTTAAAGCACTAATGATTAATGCAACTTCGAATTCACTATGTAATAACTCAAAGTATGCTAAGAAAAGATACAAATAACAAGATGCAAAGTTTCCATGAAAACACAAAGTCTTTGTTGCTTCCTCGGGACGGAAAAATAGTACTTAAGCACAAAGTCTTACAATCACTATAATCCTATCAACCTTTGATAAATAACTTCTCTAACCCAAGATATTTTCCCAAGATAACAAGACAAACCGCAAAGTCTTCGTATTGGTATCCTATTACAATTTTAACAATCTTTACTTGAAATAACCAAATGAAGCTCAAAGTCTTCAAATAGCTATCTCTTGTACTAATTCTATTTCACAAATTTTGAAATGTAACACAAAGTTTACAAGACAAAATTTGCTCTACTCTTTAATAATATTTCTCCACAATGCTTTTACTTGATTAAAACAAAATTTTATAACAAAAACGACGTAAGAACACTCTCACCATAAACCACAAAGTATTCAACACAAAGTTTGAATGCCAAAGATGCCTTCTTATTTGATCAAATTTGCAAAATAACAATATTAACTCAGAGTCTCACTTTGCTCTTCACTTCGACAGAGTTTCATTGCATAAGGTTACAAATAGATAATTTCAATTAGCACCCTCATATATATAGGAGAGGTGTTATGAGAAAAATTAGGAAAGAAATCAACTAACTATCACTAAGTCAAAAGTAGAGTTCTATTTGGCTTAGGACTTGTGCAACTTCTAGATGCAAAAACATATATACAAAACGACACTTGAAGTGTCGATTGAAATTACAAAATGCCACTATACTAGAAATGCAATAAAATAAACTAAGTGTCCAAAGACAACTTGTTTCCAACATTCTTCACCAATGGAGTCTTCATGTCCTCGCTTGGTAGCCCATACATTAAAATTCTCAGGTCCTGGCATATGGAATCCGATGTCTGAAATGGAGTTGCAGGAATGGATTTGAAGAATTCCTAAAGTTAGACAAAATAGACCAAAAATTGCCAATCAGGGTTTGAAACCCAATTTGCATAGAGGATGGCTTAAAACGTAAATCGGACTTATAACCCTGATTTACACAAGTGTGTGAATTTGGTGTAAATTGGAACCCGATTTACACTTGAGTGAACAAGTGTAGTGCAAAGGTGTAGTTTGGACTAGTAAGTCTGAACTGCACTTGTGAGTGTTAGTATTACTAGCGACAAGGTGTAGATCGGGTTCATAAACCCGAACTACACCTAAGACATGTCATACAAGGAATGTGTAGTTCAGGTTTGTAAACCCAATCTACACTTGTGCATATGATTGAAATAACGAAGTACTGGTGTAGGTTGAGTTTATAAACCTAAACTACACCTCTAATACAAACAAAGGTAGGACAGGTGTAGGTCAAGTTTATAAACTTGTACTACACCTAAGTTGTGACATCCAAACAATGTAGTTAGGGTTTGTTAACCCGACCTACACCTAACATGGTTTTTTTGCATGGCTATGAAGTGGTGTAAATCGGGATTACAAACCCGATTTGCACCTGATTATAAAATTTTGAAGGGAAGTGTAATTCGGGTTTGTAACTCCAATTTACACTTGTGTGCACAAAAGAGGTGTAATTCGGGTTCACAAACCCAAATTACACTGAAACAAAAAAACTAACTTAGAGGACCCAAAAAAGAACTAGAAAAATCACACATGAGGGGGAATAAATACTACCTCAAAAAGCATGCTTAGAGCACATGAGCTACAAATTGGACAAAATTTGTAGGGGTTATCTTGTTTTTGTGACAGCCAAAAATGAGGACAACAATTGGCTTTGACTGGGGAACCTCCTTCGACCGTTGGGACGATTGAAGGGAGAAGAATCCAAAACTCTAAGTGCCTTTATCATCCATTGGGCTACATAGTCAAGCAATAAAAGACACAAAAGACAAAAAGGAAGACATGATTGACTAAAACAAAACATGACTCAATCTTTGTGCAACTACACTTATTGGAAAGAGAAACTAACCTATCCTAGACTAACCAACAATGGAAACTTCTTCAAATTAAACCAGTAACTAGTAGTCTAAAGTAGCTGCCCTTCTTCAGCAAGGTGCCATGTTTGACATGATCATAGATTGCCAGGTGTAGATGAAGCATGAATAGCAATACAATGAGATGATGCACCGCTTCTTGGAAGAACTAAACAAATTCACCTACTTCCTCAAACAAAACATATATATTGCTATTCAAGAGTGGATCAATGGGTTTTGATTGCTATTGCTCAACTGCAAATGCATGCTTAGGTTCAAGTGTGACTTTTGACATCTTGTTAGCTTCCAACCATGCTAGATGTCTTATAGGACATCCCCTTGATAGGACAAACTTTGAGTTCTTCTCTACTATTGTGCATTTATCAACTGATTTCTCAACAACAACCTCACATCGAGTGGAATGAGTTTCCTCTTGCGATCCAAGTGAAAGTATGGCTGCATAGCTTGCTTCATCATGTTGTTCACAAACTTCAAATTTGGGAGAATTGCCATCAAGACTTAAGCAAAACTCCTCTATTATGCTTGTGAAAAGGTCTTCATCAAGTTCCTTGTTATCTTCCACATGCACGATATGTCCAAGTTCATGACCTTGAAATATAGATGCATTCTTCTCATTTTGTTCAACTTGAATGGTACCTTCATGCATATCCATCTTTTCACATCTCAAGACATGATTGTCTTCCTTTACCAACACCTTGGAAAAGTGGCCTTCAACCTCTTGTTGTTTATTCCCCAAGATATCTTGCTCAACAACTCCTTGATAACTTGCTAACTAGATATGAGAGTCACCAACTATGTCTGTTTCCTCCTCTTGGAAGAGATTAGCAAGATCACTTTGTTCAGATTTAGAGTTCCCCAGTGCTATATTCGCTAGTGGTGCCTCAAGTGCAAGCCTTTTTGGTGGCAAAGGAAGCTTGTTTCCTGATTCCTTGCAGCATAATTAGAAGCAATATTTTGATACAGCCTCCTTGGAATGTCTTTGTAAGGGGAAGCTTGTTTCCTATTTCATTTTTTAGGGCAAGCAACTCATTAGCCAACCTTTGCACCATGGGATCTGTTCTACTAGTAGAAGATGATTCCATAGCAGAGATTTCTCTAGACCCTTTTGGCTCTATCTTTATCTTACCCACAAGGATATGATCATCTTCAATGTCAATTGCTAAGGTTTGTGTAGCTGCAAGGTCTTTCTGAACTATCCTTCTCAACAAGAAACAGACCTCAGGCAACTGAGTGTTGATGAAGAAGCACTTCAAATTTTCAGCAATGGGCTATGCCACCGTTGGAATTCTCTTAGACAGTTTGTTAAATTTAGCCACAAACTCTCGCATGGGTTCCTATGGCTCTTTTTTTATTTGAGTCGATTGTGCTAACAATGCATGATCATCTTCTATAGGCTTGAACCTCTCTTCAAACTTTGTTCTGAGTGTTTGCCAATTGGTGATGGTTTGTGGTGCATGATGGTCGAACCAATCAACAACAACACTTTGGAGTGTTTCAATAAATAGTCTTATTGAAAAATCTTCATGTTCCACACCAGACACACCATATGCAATGTAAAAAGCGGGAAGATGTTCGTCTGGATGTTTTTTTGCCATCCCCATAGAACTTGGGAATATTCTTCCGTGAGCCATCAAAAGAGCATGTAGAGGTGGAGTCAAATTCAATGGACCAAAAGCGTCCCCCCAAGGACCTTGGGCAGCCATTTTATATGTCCTTGGTGAAAGATTGACAAATTACAAGAAAAGAAATTACAATGAATAGGATACTAGTATACTTCAACCAAAAGCATGTAATGTCCCCACTTTAGCAGTTGACCAAGTGTATGTGCCTTAGCCTATCTCTACATGGTCCCGAGGGCTAACAAAGGGTTTAAGGGGATCCTGGAGTGTTTTGGCCTAGTCATTTCCAGTTTGGGCCAAAACAGAGTTGATTTACTTAGTTTCAAGCATACTTACTATTTTTAGTAAGTCAGCAAGACACAATGGAGGCTAGTTTTGGTGATTGGATTCGATACTCCTCTGCGAGAGCTTTCAAACGAGCTATCACTCGCGCTATTCGGAGTCTGATTGCTAATATATTTTAATGCTTGAAGTGTTATTAAAGTAACATTTAATTTAATTGTAAAATATTGAAGTGTTACTTTAATATTTATTTTATGGGGATGTGTGCAAATCAAAGGGGCACCCAAGGGAGACATAGGGGAATATTTTAACATGTTTTATATTGCACATCTTTTATCCCACATTGCTCAAGTGAGTTGGGTCGACCCTTGGAGAGAGAATAAAAGGAAGCTTTTGTGGCTTCATTCAGCATGTTGAATATGAGAAGAAATTGATGTGTGAGTTGCAGATCCGTTCTTGGCATTAGAGGACGTCTATCCTCTCTTGTGACATTCTAGACGTCATTCCCTTGGGGTTTGGCCTTTGGAATCCATTGCTATCAACTTCATTAACAGGCAGATTGGGTGCATCTCCAGCTACAGGCAGATTTGGTGTTTTGCTCATATCTTCTCCACTTCTTGACCAATGCTTATGCCATTCTGAAGGGATGATTTTATGAAGATATTGGACTGATTGAAGACTAATTAATACTGTAGCAGCACTGTAGCGCAACACTGTTCACATTACTGTAGCACGGCACTATTCACGCTACTGTAGCGCGACACTATTCATGTTACTGTAGCACGGCACTATTCATGTTACTGTAGCAGCAAGATCGGAAGTCATTGCTGGAATATTATGTCAAAAATGCTGGAGTATTTAGTGAGTTGAAAAATCTGCTAGGTATTTGATTTTAATAATTTTGGAAATAATATCATATCAGCAGTAGTTCAATCTTCATGTTGCATATTATTGTAATTTCCTTCTAGTTCATGTTATGTGATTTCAAATCTATGCAAAGACTTAAAAACAAACAAACATTTAATTTCCAAGGCTATAAGGGGATTTAAACATTAAACGGAGAAATAAGGAGTTGGATGCAAACTGTTTGACTAAATTCCTATCAGCAGTTGGTTTAGTTTTGGGGCATTCTAGGGTGTTCATTACAGTGGTATCAGAGCTTGTTTTTCTTGCCATCCTGTGAGGGTTTCATGCGTCCAGCACATCAGTATTACTTGAGGAGAAACAGGTCAAACACAAACCTACGGAATTTACCAGAGATTGAAGAGGAGGGTGACCCTTTTTCAGCACCAGCCATGGGTGACAGAGATGGGGAAAGGGGAGAACCTAGCACTAGGGAGATGCTCAATGATCTTGCTAGGGGTCAGAGGGAGCTCCAGGCTACATTGCAGCAGATGGCTATAGCATTTACACAACATTTGACGAGAGCAGATCAAGGCAATAATGCCAACCGAGGTAATAATGGCAACCGAGGTAATAATACCAATCAGGGTAATAATGCTAATCAGGGAGGTGGACAGGGTAATGGAGGTAATGGAGACACATCGGTTAATAGGGGAACCAGGACATATGCTAGAGCAGGTTCTTCTACTACGAGACCACTCATGCCACAGTTTCCTCCGAGACAAAATGACTAGAATGTTGGTCCTACATAGCAAGAGATTCAAGATATGATTATGGATGATTGGAGGGACTCTAGCCCTAAGTTACAGGCTGAGATGACATTCAGAGAATATATGGATGTTAGACTCAAGAATATGCCCATGAGAGGAAACCAACAACAGAATTATGAGATGAGGAAGAAGTTGGGAAAGTTGTCTATTCCATACTATGATGGTATAGGGAAGGCTTCAGCACAGACATGGGTCCAAAAATTAGATACTTATTTCCAGCTTAATCCCATGCTTGAGGAGGATGCGATTAAGTATGCTACATTGCACTTGGATGGGAGTGCACACGAGTGGTGGCACCATGGTATGGTCACATTGGGCCATAATCAGATAGACACATACGCAGAGTTCACTGAGAGGTTGATTGACAGGTTTGATACAAAGGATCCAGAACTCCATTTCAAGGAGTTAGCTCAGTTGAGACAGTGGGGTCCTATCGACAGTTACATCTCAGATTTCCAGAGACTATCAGTGTTGGTTATAGACATTTCAGAGAGGAGGTTGATTGTACTGTTTGTGGATGGATTGTCAGAGCCTCTTCGTGGTTGGGTGAAGGGACATGATCCCCTCACATTGCAGGATGCCATTCGAAAGGCGAGAGATCTTGCACCTTCCGCTTCTAGGAGTAAGTTCACTACTAAGGATCCACACTTCAAGAAGGATAAGAATAATAAACCTCTACATAGGGATTCTCAGCCTCAGAAAAAAGAATCAAAGAGGTTAGACAATGAGACACTGAACAAGTTGATGCGGAAAAAACTATGTTTTCAGTGTAGGGAACCGTGGGATTTATCTCACAAGTGTCCTCTGAAGGCTAAGGCCAACCAGATGGAGTACTTCTCTGCTGAAGAGTCACAGTCAGAGGATGAGAAGCAGCAGTCAGAGTCTGATGGTGAGAGCAGTGCCACTAAGGAGGGTTCAGGGAATGAGAAGTCCCTAGCTAGATTGACAGGTGCTCAAAAGGCAATTACTTTTAAGGTGTGTGGCACCATACAGGGACAGAAGGTGGTTGCTTTGCTGGACACTGGGGCCACACATAATTTCATAGATTCACAGTTAGTGGCTAGGAGAGGGTGGCAAACTGAAGAACATTCAGGATTCCGAGTCATGGTAGCTAGTGGTCACAAGTTACTATGCACACAGAAGATTACAAATCTTCGCATTAGATTGGGAGATGGCTATGAGCTTCAGGATGAGTTTTATGTTGTGGACATGGGTGATTATGACGTTATCTTAGGCATGACTTGGATGGCGTCGTTGAGAGAGTTACTCTCAACATGGAGAGAGTAGAGATGAGGTTCCAGCATGAGGGCAGGACCGTGGTACTCAGAGGATTATCAGATGGCAGTTGTAGGGTGGTTTCTTTGAGGAGGATGGAGAGGTTGTTCAGACATGATGATGTTGAGTGGGCAGCGGAGTGCTTGATTATGCCAGCATCACCAGAGCCACAGGTTAAGAGTCATCTGCCTGATATGCAGGACATCCTTGATAGACATGCCAAGGTATTTGGCAGTATTCCACATGGCATTCCTCCAGATAGGGGGATAGAGCACGTCATTGAGTTAGAAGAGGGGGCTAAGCCCATTATGATCACGCCCTATCGTCATCCAAAATAACACAAGGATGAGATAGAGAAAGCCATCAAGGAGTTGTTGGAGATGGGGCACATTAGGCCAAGCAAAAGCCCTTTTGCTTCAGCAGTTGTTTTGGTTAAGAAGAAGGATGGAACAATGTGCATGTGCATTGACTACAGGGCCTTGAACAAGAAAACCATTAAGAACAGGTACCCCATTCCGAGGATAGATGAGCTGATGGATGAGCTACATGGGGCATGCTTCTTCACAAAGATAGATTTGAGATTAGGGTATCATCAGATCAGTATGAGGGCAGAGGACATTGAGAAGACAACTTTTCGGTGTCACTATGGTCATTTCAAATTTCTGGTTATGCCATTTGGGCTAACCAATGCTCCTGCTACTTTTCAGAGTTGCATGAACCAAGTGTTCAGGGGGCATTTGAGGAGATTCGTTTTGATTTTCTTTGACGATATTTTGGTCTTTAGCAGGACATGGGAGGAGCATTTGTAGCATCTTGAGGAGGTGCTATCTATCTTGGAGAGAGAGTCATTGTATGCCAAGGAGTCTAAGTGTGAGTTCAGGATGACAGAGCTTTTGTACCTTGGTCATATTATCAATGCAAAGGGAGTTCGGATGGATCCTGAAAAGATTAGAGCTATTGTTGATTGGCCCACACCTACGAACCTTACTCAGCTTAAGGGGTTCTTTGGCTTATGTGGTTTTTATAGGATGTTTGTTAAGGGATTTTCTCGGACAGCTGCTCCTTTGATAGATCTTACTAAGAAGGGGGCCTTCATGTGGACAGGGGCAACATAGAGGTGTTTTGAGTATTTCAAGCAGGTGATGTCTTCATGTCCAGTCCTAGCTCTACCAGACTTCACGAAGCCTTTTGAGCTTCATTGTGATGCATCAGGTGATGGGATTGGAGCAGTATTGATGCAGGAGAAGCACCCCATCGCTTTTGAGAGTAGGAAGCTCCGAGGTGTGGAGAGGAGCTATTCTATTTATGATCGTGAGATGTTGGCCATCATGCATGCCTTGGCCAAATTCCGATCCTACTTGGTTGGAGGGAAGTTTGTGATCAAGACGGATCACAACAGCATAAAGTATTTCATGAGCCAGCAAGACTTGAATGACAGGCAGCAGAAGTGCGTCACTAAATTGCAGGCTTATGACTTTGACATTGAGTTTGTCAAAGGGAAGAAGAATGTAGTAGCTGATGCTTTATCCAGAAGACCTCACATTTGTGCTCTTGCAGAGATTACAGGAGATTGGAGGGATAAGATTATAGCAGAGTATGTTGGAGATACTTGGGCTTCTGGTTTGATTTCAGGTACTATACAGGATGATCGCTATGAGGTGATAGATGGATTGATCAAATTTCAGGACAGGGTTTATTTGATTCCGTCATCACAGTTGAGAGAGGCGATACTGAGGGTATTTCATGACGCGCCTATAGCTGGGCATCCAGGGGTCTTCAAGACCTACAGGCAGATCCAAGAGCGGTTCTCATGGAGGGGGCTCAAGGATGATGTTTAGAGGTATGTCAGGGAGTGTGCAGTTTGTCAGTAGAATAAGGGAGAGTACACGTTTCCTGCAGGTTTACTACAGCCCTTGCCCATTCTGGACAAGAAATGGGAAAGCATTTCTATGGACTTCATCACTAGTTTACCACGAGTGCAGGGAAGAGATTGCATTTATGTGGTGGTAGACAGATTGACGAAGTTTGCTCACTTCTTTACTATTCCTTCTTCTTACACAGCAGCTCAGGTGGCAGATTTGTTCTTCAGAGAGATTTTTAGGTTGCATGGGCTACCGAGATTTATTGTTGTGACAGGGATAGCAAGTTCATGAGCGCCTTTTGGCAGGAGTTGTTCAGGCTGTGCGGTACAGATCTTACACCTAGTATGAGCTACCATCCTCAGACAGATGGGCAGACAGAGATAGTAAATAAATGGGTGGGAGGTTATTTACGGAACTATGTGACTGCACAACAGAGAGCTTGGGTCAGGTGGTTACACATGGGGGAGTATTGTTACAATACCACATATCACATGACCATCAGGATGACTCCATTTATGGCATTGTATGGGTATGAAGCACCAAGCTTCATGGATTTGGCTTTGGGGGACAGCAGAGTGCCCAAAGCCAAGGATCTGTTGCAGGATAGTCAAGATATCCTGAGAGCGCTCAAGGAGAATATACAGCAGGCTCAAAATCAGCAGAAGTTGTATGCTGACCAACATAGGGTAGAGTGTAGTTTCGAGGTGGGGGACATGGTGTATTTGAGGCTACAACCATATAGGCAGTCATCGCTCAAGAGGAGCGGAGCAAAGAAGCTGAAGCCTAGATTTTATGGTCCTACAGGGTGATTCGCAGAGTGGGCGAAGTCGCCTATGAGCTTGAGCTTCCAAAGGGTAGTCGGGTACACAATGTATTTCATGTGTCTAGGCTTAAGAAAGCCATTGGTCAGAGTGTAGTACCTTTTGCAGATTTACCCCCTTTGGATGAGGAGGGGAAGCTCCTATTAGTACCTGAGGCTATTCTGGACACCAGAGAGAGGAAACTCAGAAACAGGATAGTGGAGTATTTGGTCAGATGGAGAGACTTGCCGAAGGAAGATGCTACATGGGAGAATGAGCAGGTGATACAATAGGCTGGACTGAGATTGCTTGAGGACAAGCAATTTCAAGGGGGGCGGACTGTAATGTCCCCACTTTAGCAGTTGACCAAGTGTATGTGCGTTAGCCTATCTCTACATGGCCCCGAGGGCTAACGAAGGGTTTAAGGGGATCCTGGAGTGTTTTGGCCTAGTCATTTCCAGTTTGGGCCAAAACGAAGTTGATTTACTTAGTTTCAGGCATACTTGCTATTTTTAGTAAGTCAGCAAGACACAACGGAGGCTAGTTTTGGTGATTGGATTCGATACTCCTCAACGAGAGCTTTCCGACGAGCTATCACTCGCGCTATTCGGAGTTTGATTGCTAATATATTTTAATGCCTGAAGTGTTATTAAAGTAACATTTAATTTAATTGTAAAATATTAAAGTGTTACTTTAATATTTATTTTATGGGGATGTGTGCAAATCAAAGGGGCACCCAAGGGAGACATAAGTGAATATTTTAATATGTTTTATATTGCACATCTTTTATCCCACATTGCTCAAGTGAGTTGGGTCAACCCTTGGAGAGAGAATAAAATGAAGCTTTTGTGGCTTCATTCAGCATGTTGAATATGAGAAGAAATTGATGTGTGAGTTGCAGATCCGTTCTTGGCATTAGAGGACGTCTATCCTCTCTTGTGACATTCTAGACGTCATTCCCTTGGGGTTTGGCCTTTGGAATCCATTGCTATCAGCGTCATTAACAAACAAATTGGGTGCATCTCCAGCTACAGGCAGATTTGGTGTTTTGCTCATACCTTCTCCACTTCTTGACCAATGCTTATGCCATTCTGAAGGGATGATTTTATGAAGATATTGGACTGATTGAAGACTAATTAATACTGTAGCAGCACTGTAGCGCAACACTATTCACATTACTGTAGCGCGACACTATTCACACTACTGTAGCGCGACACTATTCACGTTACTGTAGCATGGCACTATTCATGTTACTGTAGCAGCAAGATCGGAAGTCATTGCTGGAATATTATGTCAAAAATGCTGGAGTATTTAGCGAGTTGAAAAATCTGCTATGTATTTGATTTTAATAATTCTGGAAATAATTTCATATCAGCAGTAGTTCAATCTTCATGTTGCATATTATTGTAATTTCCTTCTAGTTCATGTTATGTGATTTCAAATCTATGCAAAGACTTGAAAACAACTAAACATTTCATTTCCGAAGCTATAAGGGGATTTAAACATTAAACGGAGAAATAAGGAGTTGGATGCAAACTATTTGACTAAATTCCTATCAGCAGTTGGCTTAGTTTTTGGGCATTCTAGGGTGTCCATTACAAAGCATGAGGCCTTTGGATGCATATTGTATTTCCCCAATAGAGTCGCCAAAAACTGTTGGTTGAAAATTTTGTAAACTAGGGAAGTTCACAAAATTGTGGTTTCAGCCACAGTAAAGGGGATTCAATCTCTCATAATTATAAGGGAAGGCTCCCCCTTTTGCTTACTACTCTCTCTACCTAAAACAAAGCTTTAAATATAAATATTAAATCCTAATTTGAACCTGGGTGGTACACCATCTTATTCTCTCTTTTGGAATAGATGTCATTCTTTTCTCTTTTTTCATAAAAAAATTTGTAGCTTGGAGCAGTAATGATTAATACAACTTCAAAGTCACTATGTAATAACTCAAAGCAGAGAAACAGGAATCGCTCGAAATCGCCTAAACTTAGTGATTCCAGAGTCGAGTCAGCCTCGGCGAGTCCAGGGGGCTCGAACTCGGAACTTGGCCGAGTCTGAGGTCCAAAATCACTTGGACTCGAACTCGGTGATTTTGGCCGAGTTTGGCAAGTCTTGACTCCCAAACTCGACCAACGGCATGACATTTTAAGTTAAAAAAAAATGCAACTTGGAATATATTTTGAATTGATTTTTTTTGTTTATATTATGTTTTGAGCCTAAAAGTGAACTTCATTTCATTCATTTGGCAAAATAGGAGGAGGAAGATGAGTTGTGAGGAGAAACAAGGGTTCATTGAGGGAAAAACAGCAAGGAGGAAGCTCAAGGTTTCGTCCATAAATCACTGTGGGGCTGCATTATACTTTCATTTGGTGCATCAAGAGTTGGAAAGGAAGAGTTTTCAACAGAGGCTGATGCTGTAGCCATGGAAGAGGAGGAGCAGAGAGAACGAGAAGAGACAACAGAGCCAGAGGCAGACAGTAACACAGATATTCATATACCTGATGTTGGTGAGGGTGGCATGGTGTCACAGGGAGAGGCTATGGCTGCAGAATCATCCAGGACCTACCTTAGACGCCTTCGTAGGAGGGATGCAGGCTCCTTTGAACCATAGGCTTGTAGTTGTTTTTACTTTTGATATTTGTATGGAACATTTGATCATATGATGACATGGATTTTTTATTCCATGAGTTTTGTAATATTGTATACATTTGACAATATTTATATATCCATGTTTGTTATTTCCTTCAGCTACAATTTGTGTTTATGCTTATGTGATTGATGTATACTTGTGTATGTAATCAAATTAGCTTCTATTTGATGATGTTATTGTGTCTTTAAGGTGTATTAAATAAAGGGTGCATAAAACAAGTTTTAAATCTTTACAAATCTCTAAATTTCTTGAGTTTTTCACTTTGCCAAGTCCAACCGAGTCTAAGCTGAGTTTTTTTTGCCGAGTCTGAGTCCCGAGTCGAGTCAGCCTTGCCGAGTTCAAGTCGAATTCGAGTCCCGTTTCTTTGACTCAAAGTATGCTAAGAAAAGATACAATTAACAAGAAGCAAAGTTTCCACGAAAGCACAAAGTCTTTCGTTGCTTCCCTTTGACGAGAAAATAGTACTTAAGCACAAAGTCTTACAATCACTATAATCCTATCAACCTTTGATAAATAACTTTTGTAACCCAAGATATTTTCCCAAGATAACAAGACAATGCGCAAAGTCTTTGTATTGGTATTCTATTTCTATTTTAACAATCTTTACTTGAAATAACAAAATGAAGCTCAAAGTCTTCAAATAGCAATCTTTTCTACTAATTCTACTTCACAAATGTTGAAATGTAACATAGTTTACAAGACAAAATTTGTTCTACTCTTTAATAATATTTCTTCACAACGCTTTTACTTGATCAAAACAAGATTTTATAACAAGAACGATGTAAGAACACTCTCACCATAAACCACAATGTATTCAACACAAAGTCCGGATGCCAAAGATGTCTTCTTATTTGATCAAATTTGCAAACTAACAATATGAACTAAAAGTCTCACTTTGCTCATCACTTTGGCAAAATTTCGTTGCATAAGATTAAAGACAGATAATTACAATGAGCACCCTCATATATATAGGAGAGGTGCTATGAGAAAAATTAGGAAATAACTCAACTATGAGTAAGTCAAAAGTAGATTTCTATTTGACTTAGGACTTGTGTAGCTTCTAGATGCAAAAATATATATACAAAATGACACTTGAAGTGTCGATTGAAATTACAAAATGCCAATATACTAGAAATGCAATGCAATAAAATAAGTGTCCAAAGACGCAACTTGTTTCCAACATTCTTAACCAATGGAGTCTTCATGTCCTCGCTTGGTAGCCCATACTTTAAAATTCTCAGGTCCTGGTATATGGAATCTGATATCTGAAATGGAGTTGCGGGAATGGATTTGAAGAATTCCCGAAGTTAGATAGAAAAGACCAAAAATTGCCAATCAGGGTTTAAAACCTGATTTGCACATAGGATGGCTTAACAAATGTAAAACAGACTTATAACCCTGATTTACACAAGTGTGTGAATTTGGTGTAAATCAGATTTACAAACCCAATTTACACTTGAGTGAACAAGTGTAGTGCAAAGGTGTGTTTTAGACTTGTAAGTCCGAACTACATTTGTGAGTGGTAGTATTACTAGCGACAAGGGGTAGATTAGGTTTATAAACCCGAACAACACCTATGAAATGTCATACAAGGAAAGTGTAGTTCAGGTTTGTAAACCCAATCTACACTTGTGCATATAATTGACAAAAGGAAGTAGTGATGTAGTTCGTAATTATAAACCCGAACTACACCTAAGGTGTGACATCCAAACAATGTAGTTCGGGTTTGTTAACCCAACCTACACCTAACATGAGCTTTTTGCATGGCTATGAAGTGGTGTAAATCGGGGTTACAAACCCAATTTGCACCTAACTATAAAATTTTGAAGGGATGTGTAATTCGGGTTTGTAACCTCGATTTACACTTGTGTGCACACAAAAGAGGTGTAATTCAAGTTACTAAAACACAAAAACTAACTTAAAAGACCCAAAAAAGGACTAGAATATCTGAATCAAGAATCGAGGGTCATAAATCACACATGAGGGGGAATAAAGACTACCTTGAAAAGTGTGCTTAGAGCACATGAGCTACATATTGGACAAAATTTGTAGGGGTTATCCTATTTTTGTGATAGCCAAAAACGAGGACAACAATAGGCACTATTTTTTTTAATATATATAGGCACTATATTTGTATATGCATATATTTTTATGAGACGAATACTTGCATCATTCTCTTTGTGATTAAAACATCTTTATCCTTGCTACAAAAACATCATGAAAATGGTTAGAAAATCATAAACTCAGATAGCATATGTATTTGAACTAAATATTGCATGAAAATCATATTAGAAGATTAATATGCGTAAAGAATCATCGTAGATATCATAATTGCATGAAAAGTAATATGCATTCACGTTAAATCTTACATGATATCAAAGTATGAATTAAAGTGAATTTAGTATCATAATATCTATATTTTTTCAAGGAAAAAAAAAAGTTATTTTATTTGGGTATTGTTGTGACCTAATTCACACATCGCCCCATCACAAATGGGGACCCCCTATTTCGCTTTTTTTTAGGTTTTGTCCTAGCTCTGCATTTTAATAAATCTTCATTTTAAGAGAGTTAGGAGTTATAGTTTTGAGGTCATTTCAAGCCAGATTGAGAATTTATGCTCAGAATTGAATTTAGGTGTTGTCAAAGTGTTCAGAAGGTCTAAAGGACGAGGATCACAATTGCTTTGGGTCATTTTTGACAACCTGCTATTTTTAGAATTTTTTTTTTTTTTTTGCTTTTTTGAAACTGGCATCTAGGTTTTGTTCTTTGAGCCATTTTATTACTACCCATTTTGTCGAAATTTGAAAATCTCACCTCTAGATATAAAAAGAAGGGCTTCGAATTTTTTATTTTTTTCTAAGATTAGAGTTTTATTCTTTAGGTCATTTTGATCCTGCCCATGTCTTCAGATTCGAAAATTTTTGCTTCTAAGTGTAAAAAGCAAGGGTTTGAAAAATTTTGCTTTTTCCGAGATTAGGGTTTTGATCCCCATGCCAAATTATACCTACCCATGTTCTCAGATTTTGAAAATTATGTCTTTAAGGGTAAAAAGCAGAATGCAAACCCTAATTAGGGTTTTGTTCCAGAAGATCAGCTATAATATCAGTAGCCATGTTCTCAGATTTCGAAAATAAGGTCTCCAAGTGCAAAAAGCAAAATGGAAATCCAAATTAGGGTTTTTGTTCAGATGAACCAGCAATGTATGAACATGACATGAACACTATTGACCAAGTCAAAGGAAGGCAAGTGAAATGGCACATTGAAAATTTCACCCAAGTTGAAGAAATAAAAATGGCAAACAAGTTCGACAAGGCTCAAGGTCAAGCAAAAAGAATGGCAGATGATCAATTAAAATTGTCTAAGGATGTCAAAAGTGGAAGAAGTTTGAGCAGGATCAATTAAAAAATTGTCCAAGAAAAATTATCCAACGAGTGTTAAACTCCTACCGAAGGATAACTAACCCACAGCGAAGGTTAACAAACCCCTGCTCAAGGTTAAGAAAACAAGACACCAAGGCATAAAAATGGCTAAGTATGTGCAATTTTTACCATGTCCAACACTTTCAAAGTCCGCCTTAAAATTATGGCATGAAATAAAGATGGCAAAGATTCATCCAAGGCACAAACAAACATGTCAAGGAATTTTCAAAGGCCCCCTTGTCCATCACACTTTCAAAATATGCCTAGGCAAGAAAAAAAAATGGCACAAGAAAGATGTGCAAAGTTCGCCAAAGTTTGAAGAAGAATGTAGGGTCTACTTAGGTGAAGTGGAAGATGACATGGCATTCCAAGAAGTTGAAGATGGCAAGTATGTTGACTGGACAATTAAAGACAATTAAAAAAATACATGTCAAGATCATATTCTAGAAAGAAAATAAACTTCTAGAATAAAGCAATTAAAACTTGCTAAAATCTGATGGAAGCCTTCAAGAAGAAATTCGAACTTCTAGAAGAGAGCATTAAAACTTCCTAAATTTATTTCCTTGTGTGACAAACAAGAGGATAAGATAAAGCTTCTAGAAATATCCAAGAAAATTATAAAACAAGGTTTTATTTCATTTAAAACTTCATTATTTGCCAAATAATGAAATTCGAACCTCTAGAAGAAAGCAAAGGGTTTCAATTTTCTAAAGATAGAATAAAACACAGCTTCTAGAAATTGCTAAGAAGCTATAAAGACATCATGCCCATTCATTAATACTTTGTTTGCCAAGGAGAAGTTCGTATAGCAAAGAAGGAAGCATCAAAACTCTGTCAAAATTCGCCAAAGTTGAGAGAAGCTAGTAGCTTCAATGCATGATCAAATTATCCAACTTCAAAATTCGCCATGAGAATGAAAAATCAAGCAGGACAGCTCTCAGGCATAAAGATTATCAGATTCATGCCAAAATCTGATCATATTATCAGAATACTTTTCCAGAAGTAAAGCAAATTCAAGGGTTTGAAGGGAATAAATTTGATAGTCTCCTCAAATTCGCCATTAACAGCAGATTGAAGGTTTGATGATAAAAAAATAAAGCTCTTTATATCTTATCATATTCAAAAAGATTCACCATTGTTCATCCCTGAATCTGCTAAAGGAAAGAAAGATCAATCAAATCTGCACATGTTGTTTTTAAAAGTCTTCCAAATCTGCACTTCACCTTACCAAATTTGCCTTTGATGAGAAAACAAGACAAATTGGAGGAAGATATATATCAAAAACTCATCCAAAATCATTCAAGACAGCAAATTGAAAGTGGACTTGCCTAAGGAAGAATAAACTAGAAATTGACATGAATTCAGATTGTCCAACTGTTGCTATCATGATCAGCAAGGAAATTTTTAAAACCTCTTTGAATTGAAATCTGTCCAAAGATGTGGAAAGTCTGCCCTTCCATATCCAAGGAAGAAAGCCTTCCAAAAAATTTGTTGAGGAATAAGACATGTCCAAAGATTTTGTCCAAAGAAACCAAGCACAAAATTTGTCCAAAAAATTGAGAACTTCGCCTTGTCAAGAGGAAAACATACAAGCATGAAAACTTTTCCATAAAAATTTGACATCATCCAAGTTTGCCTAGGGTTGGACAAATAAAGCATCACATAAAGATGGAATAAACTTTGCCAAAAAGATGTGACAAAAAGACAAACTGTCTGATTCATCCTGAAATTCACCATGGACAGCAAACACAACAACTCCCAAAATTCACTAAGTATAAGAAGAATCGATCCTAGACAAGAAGACAAAATTGTCCGAACTTTACAAACCCTAAGACATGAAGAAATTATCTAAACCCTTGTAAGTTTATTCTAATTATTCAGACATAAATGGAATATGTGAAAATACCTAGCCAAAGTCCTCAAATTTGAGGACAAATTTGCCATGCCAGGAGAATAAAATTCTGATCACATGGAAGATAATTTTGTTTTCCAAAATTTTCAAAATTATTATTTACAACACTTGGAGAAATTTTCAAAATACAAAATTTCTAGAAAGTTCTAGAAGATTCTTGGATAAAATCGAATTTTTGAGAGAAGAAATAAAACTTTCTATTTTGGAAAGATTAAAACAAAAAAAAAAAAATTATTTAAAAATTAAAAAAAAAACAATAAAACAAATAAAAAACTTCTAAATTTAAGAACCCTAAACTCTATACCAATTCACTTTCACAATTCATTATTCAGGTTGAAAATTTTGGAGAGTTCTGAAGAGAAGTTTTCTCTTTAAGTTCTGAAGAATTGTCCAAAAGTAAAAAATTGTGTTAGAGGTCAAGAAATCAAGAACTTTCTCTGATTTTAGGACAGATTTTCAGAATCAGAGGTAAATTTCAGTCATAAAGAGGATTCAAAACCTCAATTTGACTGAATTTCCACACCCTTCTGTCTTAATTTTTATCAATTTCTTGGCCAGACACTTCACTTTCAATCTACTTTTTCAAAAAAATTAACCCTTTTTCAGGATGAAAGTGAAAATTTTAGGAAGGAGAATTAAAAATCAGAATTAAATTCTGGAAATAATGTTAAGTTTCATGTGTTTTGCAGATAGCAATGAAGTTTGCCAGCAAGGGAGTGCAGCAGGAATCTAAAATCAAATCCAAATGGAAGAATATCACCGACATAGATCTCGAGCATGTTGATATGGAGGAGTTCACGAAAAGGATGTATGAATATGATGGACACATTCCTACACCAATTGCTCGCAAGATGATGCAAAATGGAATTGTCCAAACAGCTGGGTTTCCACTAGCCAAGGATTGTACTGAATTGATAGTGAAATGTGATTTGCACTGTAAAGCACAGTCGAGAGAAATTATTGCACCAGATGGAAGAGTCCTGGCTAATCTCTCAAAACTGTCCATCGAAGAGACATTTGGCATACCAAAGCACAGTAAAACCACCTATAAGACTAAGGAACAAGCCCAGAGGGTTTATGATAGTCAATCCGAACTCTGTGCTGCAAATGTGAATAAGTTTTGGCTGGAGAAGAAGAGACCTCAAGGAAAAGTACCTAAGTATTTGCTGCATCCATTCTTCAAGGAAGAATATGGAGATCTCATCCTACTACTGAATCGAACAATGGGCAGCTCTAAGGGTCAATTGTTCCAAACATGAATGTATTATTACATAGAAGAGATCACTGCAGGAACCAAGTTGTTCAACTAGTCACGTATAATCAGCGACAATCTTCATGAGCAGTTGATCAACTTGGATAGGACGAAGGCATTCCACATGAGTTTATACATAATCTATCTATTGGCTGCAAGCTACAGATATTCGGGACTGATCTGTAAGGGCATAGTAGGGAGTGGGGAGAATGAATTCAAGTCATATGATTGTTATCCTCAGCTGCAGCTTAAGGATAAGAGTTTCTGAGCCCATGATGCATTCCTGATGTACATCACCGGAATGTTGCAAGGAGGTACTCACAACAGACTTTCTCATGAATCAAAAAGTTTAATCAGCAAGTACGGATCCTGGTTTATCTAGTTTCCAAAGTTCACCTACATCAAAATACAAGGATTCACTGGTCGTCCTTACCGATTGCCAATCTACCCAACCAACATGATGGTCCTGCTAGAAGTTCTCAGACAATTGGAGACATATCAAAGATTCAAAAGAACAAGGCAGAAGGCAGTTGTATCATTTCCATTCTTTATTGGAAATATGGAAGAATCTTGTTCGGCACAAGTCGCTGAAAGTGCCAGGCTAAAGATGCAATGGTACCCTTTTACCTTCTAGCAGTCCAGAACTAATTTTGATCCTCACCATAACATCAGATCAACAAAGGAGGAAAGACTCAAACATATAATGGATATAGAAGACTATTGGGCAAATGCGGAAGATGAATTTGATATCAGAAAAAGAATGTGTTCCAAGCTGTCAATCAATTTCATCAGGATGACTGGACCTTTCCTTGTGCTCGATCAGCTGGAAGATGATGGAGAACATATTCAGCCTGGCTTTGATGAACATGCACCCCTTCCTCATATCAAGTGGCCAGAACCAGATCATGCAGACTTAACCATCCTAATGAGACCAGACATGAAATATACCAGGTGGTGGGTTGGTCAGCAATGTCAAAGGTTGAATAAGAAACATGTAACTTTGACTTACAATCTGATGGGAGTAGCAGAAGGATATTCTTCAAATGAAGAAGCAAGACAGAACGTCAGACCAAGCAAGAATGCCAAAAGGAAGGGAAAGGCATTTGAAATTGAAGAACCTATTCAAAAAAGGCAAAGGATAGAGCCATCTCGTTCAGCCACATCAAGGAATGAGAAATACATATTACATATTAAATATTGATGAATCATTGGTTGAAATAGAAATTCCTTCTTCAGTTCATGAGGAAAATGCAGAATTAGTCCATCAGGAAGATGAACAACCACCATCACCTACTGGCACATAAATCCTAGGGTCTAAACATGATACAGATATTGAAGCAGAAGGAGAGTTTCAAGTAGGAATGATTTCCGCTCTCTGGGGAATTGCACGTGACCAAGAAACAAAAGATGACCAAGAAGCGGAAGGCGTTGAGCAGCCTACTATTCCTGCATGGTTAAGAGAAAGATTAAAAATGAACACACAAGCAGTGCAAGAGCCAAAAGAGGATGACATGGCTGATTTCTTAGCCAGATTAGAACAAACTGTTGTGAAGAAGCTGGTCAAAAGATTTTCTACCATCTAAAGAGATGAGACAGGCAATCGTACATTACAGATTGCAGTGCCTAAAGTAGACAAGGCAAAAGGGGACATTGGTCCACACGAGTATGAAATTACCACTTTTGACCCGGGACCAACTAGAAAGGCCCAAGCAAAGGAAGATCTGGACAATTCAGTCACATCCATAAAGGCACAGCTGGATGAAGAAACCGAGAAGAAGAAAGAATACAAGAAAGAAGTGGAACGTCTAAGAGATTATATTTGGCACTTGACTACCAAGCCACTCAATCAAGCAAATCCAGAGACTCCTACTTTTGGATTCACAGCAGGTGGTCAAAGCATCTGAGGAAGATGCAGTAACAGCCAAAGAAACTAGAGATTGGATAGAGAGTATAAAAGAAGAAGCAGCTAAGTTCATAGAAGGGATCACATCAGCATATGATCAAACTTCTTCTTTGCTTTCTAGGATTGAGACTTTGGCAGAAATATGGGCTGATTTCCAGGATGTCCAAGATAGAATCATTCCATCCCTTAGAGAGCTGAGAGGAATCTCATCTCAATAGTTGGTCAATCAAGAGATAATTGAAGTAGGGGCTGCTTATGATTCCATAGTTGGCTCTGGACACTGGTTGCAAAGAATGAGGTCTTGGAGAAAGTGAAAGTTGATGCTCATAAAATAGAGAAGCAGATAAGATAAGGGTCATTCGGGATAAGACTTGCCTTATAGTTGCAGAAGTACTTTAAAAAGAAACAATCTGAGAGAGGGATATGCAGTTAGAGAATTTAAAGATCAAAATACAGGACATCTGCTTTGCCATCTCAGGACCGGTCTTGAAGAGCCACCTGGCTAAAATATCAAATCTCCTATCTCCTTTCCATCAGGGAGGCCTTTCAAAAGCAACAAGTAGACTAGGAAATCACTTTTGCTTTGTGTGTCAATGACTTGGAAGGATTAGAATTAAAAGTCAACCTATTGCCACATATCTCCATGGATGAGATTGACCAAATTGCGTCCAGGTTCATCGAATATTAGAAGAAGGGGGTGCAATCCTAAAAGATAGCATCTTGTTCCACTTGTCTCCTTTGTAATTGATCTTTGATATTATTTTGGGAAACCCTAACGAGGGTTATGTTGTTTAGATCTTGACCATTGATCTTAAGATTGATCTTGGCCATTCATTTTTCTTTCAAAACTCTATATAAACCCCTCTCATTCTCTCATTTCATTGTTGTGGAGAGTTTTATGAAATTGTTGCACAAAGCTATTTGAGTAATAAAATATTCATTATCAGTATTGTTTTGAAATCTTTTTATTGCTAAATGGTTGCATGGTTACATACTCACTTCAACAATTAGATTAGATTTTCTTAAGTAATTTGTTTCAAGTTATTAGATGAATGATAGATTTGATAGTTTAGATAAGTGATATCTCGCTCATACTTTTGTTGAATGAATGATTTTCGTTTAACATGCAAAGTTAGTCTGAGCTTTTATGTGGATGTTTAACTTCTACTTAGAATAATATTGTTCAATTGTTGGTATTATTCGAAAGTGTGAAAATTATAAGCACAACCTTAGAAGATTGCACCCACTCTACGTAGTTGTCCAAGCATGGCGAAACAGAGTGTCCTTACTAGGTTTCACCTAATCTATACTGTCTCTTGAATTCATAGGAACAATAGCTTATGAGTAGCATAAAAGTCCTAAACTCTCATCCTTTTTATTTTTTAGTCCTAAACCAAAAAAATCCATAAAACATAGAGCACAAAGTGTCAAATCTGCCTGAGTTCAACTTGTGAATGGTACTAATTAACAAACATAAGTCTCCCTTGAGATTTTCAGCATACACTACCCGAGTAGCTATCCCACTAAAGTCGCTTGTTCGCACATATAGACCTTGGAATCGCCATATGATCTTCTCGCAATCTTAGCATAAGCAGTGGTTTTTCAGGAGAGGATAGAGTATCCTTGTGGTATTTTATTCTAAGTGTTTGGTAGATGATAAAATGTCCACCAACAGGTATATGTATATTTTGCTTGGGATTGTCCTTGTAAAGAAAGTAGTTATTTTTCTATGCGTGTGTTTGGTTTACCTCTTGGGAAAGGATGTTGAATATGGGCTAACGGAGAATAGACCTCCCTTTTAGTATCTACATACCGATATATGGTTTTTAAGAGCCTTGGCCAAAGCCACATATTTTCATTGAAATAGATGAATGTTTGCCTATATATATATATATATATATATATATATATATATATTCTCTGCCACATCTTGATAGTAGGACATTGCATGTTCATGTTAGAAATGCATGTAGATATATTAGATTGCACCAGGTTTCCATCCTACCTGTTCTTTCCAGGTTGATAGGCATTTCATGCAAGGTCAGATATTCTTTGACTATGAAGAATTTTGGGGAAGCATAAGCTTCGTAGTTGGGCGGAAAAGCACCTAAGCCATGTTCTCGTCTCTCAGATTTGTGGATGATTGTTGGGATCAATGGTGGCCAAAGACTTCATTAATTTTATTTCATATATCATTACTCGTATATTACTTATAATTGTACATCATTATTTGTATATATATATATATATATATATATTTAAGTTATTTCATTTTATTCCCACATTGATACAAATTTGAGCATTTATTTAATTAGCAATATAGTTTTGGGGTAGTGAACCTTACATTTGATATCAGAGCTTTAGTTTTAACACTAAGGCCTTTATCTTCTATGCTAAGATGCAAACCTTGATGCGAATCAATTCATAACCAACCATGGTGAACACTAGAAATAGTGGTGAAAACAGTGAGAAGAATGATAGGTTGGACTAAATCCTCAACCTCCTGACCATACAAAGAGCTAGGACGAACAACTTAGAGCAAGAGGTCAGAGGAAATTGAGGGGATCAAAACCAAAATGAGGACTAGAGAGAAGCATGTGGATGCCAAACCATGTTGAGGCCAAGAAGAGTCAAACAACATAGCAGCTAGAAAGGAAGATTGACTCTAAGCTAAATAAGGTAAGTGTGAAAACATGGTACACACAATAGAAAAAGAAGATGCCAAGTAGAATGGATGTGTAGTGTCCCAAGAAGACTTTTGTGCCTTGGATGGAAATAAGAGGTTCAACTTGGTGTCAGGGTGTAAATATGAATGTGTTTAATTAATTATAAAATGGTTTATATTTATTACATATAAGTTCTCCCTTTATATTGCATCACACCAAGGTTGACTGTATATAATAGAATATTATACCTTACACTTGGGTCAAGTTTTTTGTTGTTGTTTCCATGGCACGGACTTGGTTGTTGTTACATAAGGAGAAAGATGATAGCAAAGGAAGAAATTAGTGTCAAAAATTTGAGAATTGAAAATTTAAATTTTTTTTTCTAATATTATTTTTTTCAATGGGAAAGATTGGAAAAAGATTGAAGAAGGAAAATAAGAATTTAATGTATAAAAGATAGTGTGAAAGAAGAATTGATGAAAGTCAAAAGGTCTAATTCAAAATTTATGTCAAGGATAATAGAGTTAGAAAAGGAGAAACATGAATTATCATGTGAAAATAATAATCTTGAACAAGAATTGAAGGAAGTTAAATTAGACAATGGAAAACTACCAAAGAAGTCAATTTTTTTTATTGAGTTGGCTAACAAGATGATAGAAAATGTGAAAAGGAAAAGAAATTTAGAGAAGGATGAAATATTAACATTGAAAAAAGATAATAATCAATTGAATCAATTGCTTACAACATGTCAAATGGAAAATCATTGCCTAAGGTGTAATCCTACACTATATAATTTCCCATGTGATACAAATGATTTGTATTAAACATTTAATGAATTGTCTAACAAATGTGATATAACTAAAGCTTCTTTTGGTAAAAAGTTTAAGGTTAAAGATAATGATGATTTTGAATCTATGAGTTTCGATAGTTGTGATGATAATGAAAAGGGATGTCTCCCAATACTATGTGAATTAAAACAACTAGAAGAATAGGATATATATGAAAAAAATTTAAGCACATTGTACCAATTGTGAGGCTAAATAATGAAGTTCTAGGAAACGGAAATGAAGATGATGTTACATGTACAACAAATTCTAATAAATCTATTCAAGAAACGCAATGTTCTCATTGTCTTAGAAAAGGAAATGGTAGAGAGATGTATTGGGATCTTCATCCTTGTAGTATTTGTGGACTAAAGGATCAGTTTGAAAAAATGTGTTGGAATAAACAATGGAAGAAACAATGTATAAAAATGAATTGTGGATAGCTTTATGGGCCCAATTGGCAAAAGATCATATATATGTTTAAAAGTTTGTACAAGAATAAATATTCATATGTACAAAATGATAGCAATCAAGAAAAATTTAAATGCTTGAGCAGAGATAGAGTGCGCCAAGGTGGGGTGCTGCTAAGTGAATCAAGGGGATGCTGCTGAAAAGAAGTAAAGAATAATGGCAAAGACTGCAATGGAAACATGTTACAAAAATAAAGAGGATTGCTACTAAGGAAGAATGGTTATTGTTGTCATTTTATGACATCCTTGGTCCATCAATGAGAACTGATCAGAGATATGTTCCATGGACCAACGCTGCCCCAATTGATCAAGGACAAAACCAATGGAATCATGAAATGTTAAGTGTGGTCTTGTCAGGAGGTGGAGTTCTCAAGCCTTTTCCTTCTTGAACCCGGAATCCCAGAATCCCTAGTTCTCAAACCTTTTCCTTCTTAAACCCAGAATCCCAAAATTCCCAGTTCCTAGTCCTTTTCCTTTATGAACCCGAAATCCTGAAATTCCCAGTTCCCAAGCCTTTTCCTTCTTGATCCCGAAATTACCAATTCACAGGCCTTTTCCTTCTTGAGCCCGAAATCCCTAAATATTGGAATTCCTAGTTCTTAAGCCTTTTCCTTCTTGAATCTAGAATCCCACAATCTTGGAATTCCCAGTTCTCAAGCCTTTTCCTTATTGAACTCGTAATCCCAGAATTCCCAGCTCACAAGGCTTTTCCTTGTTGAACTTGAAATCCCAGAATTCCTAGTTACCAAGTCTCTTCCTTCTTGATCCCAAAATCTCGAAATTCCCAGTTCCTAGGCCTTTTCCTTCTTGAACCCAGAATTCCAGTTCTCAAGCCTTTTCCTTCTTGAAACCGGAATCCCAAAATCCCAAAATTCCTAGTTCACGGGCTTTTTCTTTCTTGAACTCGGAATCCCAAAATTCCCAGTTCTCAAGACTTTTCCTTCTTGAACCTAGAATCATGGAATTCCCCAGTTCCTAAACCTTTTCCTTCATGAACTCGAAATCTTGGAATTCCAAGTTCCCAGACCTTTTCCTTCTTGAACCCAGAATCTCGGAATCCCGAAATTCCCAATTCCTAGGTCTTTTCTTTCTTGAACTCGGAATCTCGACCTTCGCAGTTCCTCTCCCCTTTCAGTAGGGCCCGACGTCCGACTTCCAACGACTAGCAACACTTCCAGATGACGTGATCAACACTCAAGGCTCTTAATGCTCCACCAACCCCTGCGACTTGTCTACTTTCATTCGCGGAGCTACAGGGGTGCATTTAATGCTTTTTGCAGGATTACCATCAAGTGGAGTCCAGGGCCATGGTTATTTATGGTTACTTGATGGCCTTCTTGTTAGGACTGCATGCTCTGACTTTGGAATGTCAAGCAATCCACCTTGTAGAAGTACTTTTCTTCTTGGTATTGCCTTGTTAGGGTATGGCCAGGTTGTTTGCATACACACCATGTCAGGTTTGTGCACCTCCCTGCCTTCCTTGACGGACATTCCTCTATGCACGCCAACGTCAAGGCTCCCTCTCCTTGACCATTGATCTCTCTTCAGCAACCAATTTGCTATATTTAGGCTGTTAAGCCTCATTGTAAGAGGTTCTCTCCCTGCTAAGCTTGAGCTAGCTTATGCTCTTTCACTTCTCTTGAAGAATTGTATATTTTCTTGCATTTCTGCAATTGTAAGTTTGGCCATTGGTTTGAGATTGAATTGAAATCACCATTCTTGCCTCTTCAACTTATGCATGTTGTGTATGATTCCTTACCTTCATTATAAGTGTATGTTTTGTAGCTTTCTCTCATGCATATGTTGTCTTAGCTTGATTTTGAGTGTGACGTGCGAAATGTTCTCCCCTTTGACATTTAGCAAATTTTAACATCTATACATGCATTTGGGGTCATTTATGCAACTGAAGTTTGCGCATCTCCAGGGTATTTCGATTGGTTCTTTGTTTCATTTCAAGGTGGGGAGATGAACATATCTTATCTTAGTGCATTACCTCTTTTCATTTTAGCATTTCCTTCTTCCCTTTTCCTCTGCAAGCTATTAGGATAGGTTTAGAAGTAGAATTTGGAGTGTTGAGTTGGTTCAACACCTACACTTGGATTGAGAAGGAAGTCGGCCTTCTCCGAGATTTAACCCCCTTGCGCAAGGTCCCACACTTCGGGGTTGTTTCCATGTTTCACAAGGTTTTTGGGTTGATAGCTCAGGAAGGGTGCAAACTTTTGTGACAATGGTTATCATGAAGGATACAAGTGGATTCACTAAGTTGTCTTGAGGACAAGACAATGTTTTATGCCTAGGCAGAACATTGGCAAGCAATAGGGTTGTGAGGCACCAAAGAATTTGGGTCATTCATGTTAAAGATAATAGCTTCGGTCAGATAAATATGATCATGAATAAAACTTACATCGTCAGAATATTTCATATATGTATACCAATATACATAGTAATAATAAATTGAGTTTATTATTACTATGTACATTAATATACATACATAATCTTTCCATGAGCAAATTAAATGATATAATGATTGATCATATATCGACTGTCATCTCCCTAGTATAAAATTGAAAATCATGTATGATTCACTTACTGTCGATAAAGAGCATTGACTATCCTCCTCGATCCACCATAAATCAATAATGTGTATCGATTTATCTAAATCGATTATGTGTATCGATTAACTGACTTTTCAGTTTAACATATCGATTGTGAATCGGTTGTGTTAACTGAATAGTTAACCTCCATGATGAATCGGTATTAGTTTATAACAATAAATGGTTTACTAATGCCACCGATTATGAATCGGTATTAGTTTATAACAATAAACGCGATTATGAATCAGTATTGATTATGTTAGATGGACAAACATATTGGTGGAGAGACATGCCTCCACACGAGTGGAGACATGTCTATCCATTGATGTGCCTCCCCATCTAACATATATATGACTCACAAATAGATCGATGAGGAGTGTACCGAAATCAATGAGTGCAATTCCAAGAAGATCGATCTTATTCTAAACAAAGAGATAATTGTGATATAATCAACAGCACTTGAAGTATTATTGAAACTTAGGAATTCCATATATCTTGTGAACATACTATCTCCCTTCATACTAGTAGCAACCTGCAAGAATCATAGGTTAGGAAGATTATCAATTGTGAGATAATAAAATAAAAGACACCTCTATTTTATCTACTAAGAAATCTAATCTACATTAACATGGTATCAGAGCAAGGTCAAGGTAGATCCGATTAGATTTGAGATAGTAGATTAATCTAGACTATCATTTTGCTCAATAGGAAAAATCACATTCCTTTCTTCATAATGGCAAGCGGAGTCAAATTCAAAGATCGTCTTGAAGGAGCAGCAAACTTTGTATCATGGAAGTTTAGGATCATGCTTACCTAAAAAGAGAATGAACTAGATTCATTTATAAAGGGGAACATACCTAAACCAGATGATGATGTTGAGAAAATTCAATGGAACAAGAACAATGGAAAAGCCATGAAAGTGATCGTGGATGCAGTTAGAGACCATATAGTTCCAATTATTTCAAAGTATGACACAGCATACCACATGTTTAAATCACTTGAAGACATGTATGAAATAAACAATACCAGCAGAGCTCTCACGTTGAAAAGACAACTCCATCATGTAAAGATGAATAAGGGAGAAACTATCACATCATATTTTATGAGGATCACTGAATTGAGGGACCAACTTTCCACAATTGGTCATCTAATTGACAACAAGGAGTTAACGTTGATGTCTCTAAATAGACTCCCAACATCAAGGGAATCATTTATTCAAGGAATAAGTGCACATTCAAAACTTCCCAAGTTCGATCGGTTGAAGACGGATTGCATTCAAGAAGAATCCAGATTGATTACCAAGGGGACTGACCAAAATGCAATCAATGAAGACATTCATGTGTTGAATTCTCACTCTCACAAGAAAGGGAAGAAGAGGAACTTCAAAAGGAAGAAGGACAAGGGCACCAATAGAAAAGGTTCTTCCAAGAAGAGGAGGGACATGTCTCAAGTGCAGTGCTTCAGATGTCATAAGTATGGACATTATGCCATGAAGTGTCCGAATAGGCCAAAACAACAAGCCTCCATTGTTGAAGTTGAAAAGGCTAGCATGGAGAATGAACCCGAGAAGTTTGTCTTCTATTCAGCCTTATCAAGCCAAGTATCAACCAGTCTCAACACCTGGGTAATTGATAGTGGAGCCTCGCGCCATATCACCGGATTCAGAGAACACCTAGACACTATGGTGGAAAAGTCTGATTAGGAAGTAACCATCGGGGACGATTCTAACTACCCAGTCAAAGGGGTTGGAACCTGCACAATAAATTTAAAATCAGGAATATCTCTTCAGCTTACAAGAGTATTATTCGTGCCAAGAATAAAGAGAAATCTAGTCTCCATTTCTGCATTGGAAGACAAAGGGTATAGGATAACCTTCATGGAAGGCAAAGTTCTAGCATGGCCAAAGAACTCCACAATTAAGAAGGCTCATACTATAGGAATTAGACATGGATGTCTTTACAAACAATGCACTACTCCCAATCAAGCCCTAATTCATGAGACTTCAAATTCAAATGAGATTTGGCACAAAAGATTAGGGCATCTCCATTTTCGTGCTCTACCCTCCATAGAGAAAATGGTGATTGGTTTGCCTAAGCTAAATCAAAATCATGAAAGAACTTGCAAGGGTTGTGCCTTGGGAAAGAATACAAAAGGAACTTTCCACAATAGTGATAGCAAATCTAAAAATATATTAGAACTAATTCATTATGATTTATGCGGACCCATGTCTGTAACCTCTATAGGAGGATTCTTGTACTATGTAATATTTGTAGATGACTTCTCTAGGAAAACCTATATATATTTTCTTAAATGTAAAGAGTCTGAAGAAATCCTTATAAGGTTCAAGGAATTCAAAGCTCTTGTAGAAAACATGTCAGGGAAGAAAATCAAAACATTAAGGACAGACAATGGGGGGGAATATACTTCAGACATTTTTAAGGAGTTTTGTGTAAATACTAGGATTTGGAGGCAGTTTACTATACCTTATAATCCTCAACGGAATGGGGTAGCAGAAAGAAAGAATAGGACCGTAGTAGAAGCTGCTAGAGCTATGATGTATGATCAAAACATAGAAACTTCATTTTGGGCTGAAGCCTCTAGAACAACTGTCTACATCCAAAATAGATGCCCTCATTAACTTCTAGATAACAAAACACCTGAAGAAGCATTTACTGGCATCAAACCTAATATAAGTCATCTAAGAATCTTTAGTTGTCCGGTCTACTTACATATACCTAAAGAAAAGAGGTCTAAGTTAGAACCCTCAGGCAGAAAAGGGATGTTTGTAGGCTATAGTGAAACATCTAAAGCCTATAGGATATACATACCTGGCCAAAGATTAATTGAACTTAGCAGAGATGTCATCTTTGAGGAAGACATTGCCTTCAGGAAATCCAAAGGCTCTCTTGAGATAGAAGATCAAGATCCTCCTGACAATATGGAAGAGGATCATGCTCCTGAGATTCAAAGGGAGACTTCTGAAGAAATTGACAGTGAAGATCAAATTGCTCCACATTGCCTTCAGGAAATCCAAAGGCTCTCTTGAGATAGAAGATCAAGATCCTCCTGACAATATGGAAGAGGATCATGCTCCTGAGATTCAGAGGGAGACTTCTGAAGAAATTGACAGTGAAGATCAAATTGCTCTTTTAGATGAGCCCAGTAATGCAAACCGAAAGAGACCACTTTGGGCTAGGAAGATGATTCAGGAAGCCAAGAATTATACAGCACCAAAGGGAACCTTCAAGGAAAGCAAGAGACCTCACAAATTCTCTAGCTATGTAGCCTTGATGAGTGAGATCATAAATTCAAAACCATCTTGTGTTAAAGAAGCTCTCAATCATCAAGTGTGGAAAGATGCTATGTCTGAAGAGTATCAGTCCATTGTAAAAAATGATGTTTGGGACATCGTACCAAGGCCTAAAGAAAAATCTGTTGTATCATCAAAATGGCTCTTCAAGATCAAACATGTTGCAGATGGTAGCATTGAAAAGCACAAAGCCCGGTTTGTTGCTAGAGGGTTCTCTCGGAAAGAAGGAATTGATTATGAAGAGACTTTTGCCCCTGTTGCCAGATACACTTCAGTCAGAGCAGTAATTGCCATTGCAGCATCAAAGGGATGGAAGATCCATCAAATGGACGTGAAGACTGCATTCCTAAATGGCACTATTGAGGAAGAAGTCTATCTAGAGCAACCTGAAGGATTTGTTATAAATAAGGCTGAATCACATGTTTGTAGATTGAAGGCCTTGTATGGACTCAAACAGGCCCCTAGAGCCTGGTATGAAAGGATTGATCACTACCTCTTGGGATTAGGGTTCTCCAAGACTGATGCAGAACCAAACCTCTACTTTAAGGTAATTGATGGTGATATGTTAATTCTTATTTTATATGTTGATGACCTGTTAATCACAAGAGAAGATCACCTAATTGCCCAATGTAAAGAAGACTTATCTTCAAAATTTGATATGAAGGATTTGGGTATCTGTTGACGTGTATTTTGTACACCATCATACACAGAATAAAATACCTAAGGGTATCTTATCCTCTCTTGAATAAAGCCTCTAACTGCTGAAGATTCGCATGAAGGATCAGTTAGGATGACTCCAAGGTTCCTTTTGGTAGGGTCTCTACATGTGGACAAGCTCCAGTGGTATGATGTGATTTGCTGGAATCACAAGGGGACTTACATTGAACTTCCGATCTGCTTTGCTGGACACAGGCTCTTACTAACTTAGATTTGGAAAAAAGAATGAAAAAAGGATAAGGGCGAAGAGAGGATCTAATCCTAATACTAAGAATGTAGGAGCAATGACTTGATTTTTGATGAAACTCTAACTAGATCTTGTTTTGACATCAATGGAACATCTACACAAGACTAGTGCAATCTTCTAGGGAAGCTGTATGATGTTCAAGTCATCACCGCAGGCATAGATACCATCCAAGTTGATGCATATCAATGAAGAGGCGACAAATTGAAATTGAGCTTAAGCTGAACGATTCCAGTCGACTACACAAGGCAAGTTTGCAATCAACAAATTGCTAGTAGTATGGATGTACGAATTCTACCATCAATCAATCACATTTCCTCTATTCATCTAATCATCTACCATCTAAGATTGAAGACTCAACAAGAAACCATGTAAATTGCAAGAAAACGACATATTGCACCATTACTTCAATGAAAATGGAGTTTGTTTACAATCAATGGCCACAATTTCTTGCCTTGTCCTCCTATTCTACTCTAATTGCTATTCTATCAACTATATTCTAACTCTTCCAACTATTTACAACTCTCTCTAATCATCTAAAATTCATTCTTACAAAATGAAATGCCTGGGCTTATATAGTGCCCACAATACAATTTGATGGCTTAGATCAATTCAAGATCAATGGCCAAGATTTTACAATGAAAACCCTAATTAGGGTTTGTTACAACCATTACATAACATTTAATGTTTGACCAATGATAAAATTGTATTGCTTGGACACATGTCCCTTTTAGAAAAATCGACCAATGGATAGCCGGGGTAGGTACATCGGAGTTTGTGCCACCTTCCATGAGTTAAGTACATTGAATCTGGACATGCTGAGATGGACTTCACTGATTGGAGAAATGATGACTAGGACGCCACCTCATCTGACACTTGAAGCTTGCTAGATATTCAATTTGATGTCGTTGAGAGGCTTGCTTTAATTAATTCATCTGGAACTATTTTGCTTCTTCAACGAGCCCTTGTTCTAACTCCTTGCGTCCTCGATGTGCAGGAAGATGATGTACCTTGCCTTGGAACGCTGGATTGAAAGAGGTCGCCCATGTCCTGGCTAAGACCGTCCCGGCGAAGACCGTCCTGGCGAAGACCGTCCTGGATCCGGCTTGATTTTCCTTGAAGAGACCTCCATTTGATGCCTACACAACATTTCAAAATTAGTAACATGATTTTGCAATACATAACATAAATTAGAGAGCAAATTTTAGGAAACTTAATGATAAGTCCTTTATTAATCATTTCCTAAAAAAGACTGAGCTAAGGAAAAACAAAATTTCAAAATTAAGGCAATGACAATCAAAATTTGAAATTAAAACAAGAGATCTTGCCATACCTTACTTGAGAGCTAACTCTAAAATGCAAAATGAATAAAATCGCCTAGGCAAAATTTGAAATAAGATGGTCTTGATGTGATCTTCAAAAGAACGTTCCTCTTATCAACTTCGCCACCCTTCAAGTCTTGGACGTGATCTCTAATGCCTTGGCAAATTCGCTCAAGTGGAAACTTTTAGATTCGCACCACCTTGGATAACCTTGGCACCACCTTGCTTTGTAAACTCCAAATCGCACTTTGAACACAATTTCGCACCTTCTCAAATCGCATGTGAATGAAGAATGAAAATGAAGATTCTCACCCTCCCTTTATAGCGCTCACCTCATACTTGCCTTAAGGCCGACTTGGTAATAATAAAGCAATTATAAATGATTTTTAATAAATAACAAAGGCCGACCTTCATAAAATAAACTCAAGCGCTCCATTTTTATTGCAAACAATAATTAATTAATTAAATTTCCTTGTTTATTAATTAATAAATTCGATTTTTTTTTTACAAGGCAAAAATAATTAATTAATGTTTTGCGCAAATTTTAAATGCCATTTTAATTGAATTTTCAAAGATTATCGATTTTTAGCATTTAAAATAAATTCAGAAATGTTTGTTTGAATGCCAAATTGTGAAGGTGAAAGATACGTACCTCATCGCCCTGGTCCCTTGGAGAGGGACAGGAGCGATCCATCAATTTTGTCCTGATTCTCGCAATTTTGACGTTCAAAGTTCTCATCTCCACGTTGATTTTGCGATGTTTGTTGGGTCCTTCAAGCTTGAATGTCTTGCATGTGTTCATGAGTGTCTTTGGATGTTCATCGCCCTGGTCCTTGTCCAAAGGACAGGAGCGATCTTCAAATTTCCACGTTCAATATGCATCCTTTTATCTTCGATCTTCATTGTGATGTCCTCCAAACGTCGTCCCTTGCCTCGCTTAACCTCACCTTGCTTTGATCTTGAAGGAATATGAGTGCTCTTGATAGGATCGCCCTGGTCCTTGTCCAAAGGACAGGAGCGATGTGAGCTTCTTAGCATGTTTGACAATGTTTGGACGTTCGAAACTTTGGCATGTGATCTTCAAAAAACGCCTTGGACCTTGTATAACCTTTTGAAGTCTTGACTTGGTATGAACTTGAAGCAAAACGAAGAGTCCAAAGCAAATCGCCCTGGTCCCTTGGAGAGGGACAGGAGCGATATGGTCTCCATGTTCAATTTGATGATCATTTTACGTTCAAAATCTTTGTGTATCGTCTTCAAAAGACGCCTTAGACCTTTTACCATCTTGCAAAACCTTGGCTTGACGTAAATTTTGAGAGACTTGGCCAATATAATCAATATCGCTCTGGTCCCTTCCTGAGGGACAGGAGCGAACTTCAAGTTTTTAAGCTTGTCCTTGCGTTCTTCAACTTGCCATTACCTTCAATGCGTGAAATGACGTCCCTTGATTCCTCTTGGTGGCTTGATACTTGTTAAACTTCCAAAATCTTGGTCTTTATGGAAATTTCGCTCTGGTCCCTTCCTGAGGGACAGGAGCGAATTAGGATATTTTAGAGCAAATCCCTCAATGTGGCGATCCTTGTAACTTTGTGCTTGATGGAGATGCTTCGAAACGTCCTTGGTACCTTGTTCTTCGCCTTGGAGTGTCCTGATCTTGGAGGGACGGCAATATAATCATCATATCGCCCTGGTCCCTTGGAGAGGGACAGGAGCGATCTTGGCTTTGTATGCTTCACTTCACTTTGCTAGCTTCCAGATTTATATTCAACGGGTTCATAATGCGTCCTTCCATTTATCCATGCCTTGGAATCGGTCGTAATTTGGCGAGAAAATCATCTATAACAAAAATCGCTCTGGTCCCTTCCTGAGGGACAGGAGCGAACTTAAGCATTTTGGTCCTGTGTTGACGTTTGATAATCTTCAATTTGTCTTCAACGGGTTCGATTGACCTCCTTTCTTGCCTTCGAACATAAAATTTGCTTGATCTTTGCCTAGATCGTACCTTATGAAGAATTTCGCTCTGGTCCTTCAGTGAGGGACAGGAGCGAATTTGACCCTCTAGGCAAAACTTCATCATTTCATTGTTTTTTGATCAAGTCTGGATGTTCTATCATGCTCATTTCGTCCTTCACCATGCCTTTGATGTCTCGATTCGTCCAAACAAGGTCAGGAATGGCTCAACTAAGCATTTTCGCTCTGGACCCTTGGTGAGGGACACGAGCGATTCGCCTTGGTCCCTTGGAGAGGGACAGGAGCGCATTTCGCTCTGGACCCTTGGAGAAGGACACGAGCGAAATTTGACTTTTCGCACTCTCGATCAGGACAATTTGAATGGAATATAACATTTAAGTATAAGTGACATTTCCTTCTATGTTTCTTCTTTCTTATACTTTAAGTTATATTCCATATATACTTTCAGGATGTTTGAGAGTGGTTTCAGACCTCCAGGAGTTATATTGCAAAATCTAGTTTTTGGAGGTTTTTCAGTTTCCAGACTTAGTCAAATTTCAGGATCAGGGCATTCCAGACTTAGCCAAATTTCAGGATCAGGACTTCACTCAAGCCGGACTTGCTATCCTATTGATCTCCCCGACAGCACTTCAAGTTATATTCATTTGATAAAATGTACCTCTTTGGACCTTTTCACATCGTCAAGACGTTAAAATCTTGCAAGGACAAAGCAAAATTGGATTTGTAGCTCCGGTCCTTCACTGAGGGACAGGAGCGATTTAGGCAATTAGCACTGTTATGGACGTCCCAAAAATCTTCAATTTATATTCAACGCATTTATCTCATGTTTTTCCTTGTTTTTGAACGTAAACTTGCCTTGACCTTTGTCTGGATTTTGCATAATGAAGGAAATCGCTCTGGTCCCTGGGAGAGGGACGAGAGCTACAAGGTACCTCGCCCTGGTCCCTTGGAGAGGGACAGGAGCGATTTGGTCAATATAGGTCATTCTCCTTCGTTTTTGCATCTCAAATTATATTCATTTGGCAAAGCGTCTTCCTTTGGACGTCCTCAAATTGCTAAGTCATTAAAATCTTGCAAGGACAAAACGAAATTTGAATCGTAGCTCCGGTCCTTCACTGAGGGACAGGAGCGATTTTCTTCCTGGAGGCCTTTCTGTGCTCATGAAAATCTTCAATTTATATTCAATGGAAAGATCTCGCCTTTCTCCATCACTTCCAATTCGTAATTCATCTTGACCCTGCAAGAATAGTAAGATATTTGAAAACGAGCTCCCGTCCTTCACTGAGGGACAGGAGCGATTTTGCTCCTACAGGCCAAAATATCATGATTTTACACATTTTATCACTTCACAAGGCGAAAACAAATCATTTGAAATGCCTAGGATCAAAATTCAAAAAAGTCAAAATTTGGTCAAAAATATTCAATTGGACAAAAATTCACATTTCATCTTCAACACTTAGACAAATTTAAGCTCTGCCTCAACATTCCAATTGAAAATTAGACCATTCTAGCGAATTCATTTCATTCAAAATTTGCATTCTAGAAAAGGAAACTCAAAAGCCCTCAAAAACGACTGGATTTTGGTCCGAAAAGACGGTAATTAGAACCCTAAGGCTTGACCCTAAATCCAGACAACTAACAAACTAACAAAACCCTAAAAAAGCAAAGCGAAAACGAGCAAAACGAGCAAAAAAAACATGGGTCCCCATTTGCAATGGGGCGATGTGTGAAAACGTCACAACATGTTGATGACCTGTTAATCACAAGAGAAGATCACCTAATTGCCCAATGTAAAGAAGACTTATCTTCAAAATTTGATATGAAGGATTTGGGTATCCTACATTACTTCCTTGGATTAAAAGTTTGGCAACAAGCAGATGGCATCACTTTAAATCAGGGAAAGTATACTATTGACATTCTGAATAGGTTTGGAATGATGGAGTGCAGACCCATGTCTACACCTATGGAAACCAGCTTGCACAAATTGAAGGAAGCAGCAGTAGACTCAGAATTTGCAAATCCCACTCTCTACAGACAGATAATTGGATCCCTGATGTATTTGGTCAACACTAGACCTAATATTTGTTATGCAGTAAATGCACTTAGCCAGTTTATGTGTGAACCAAAGGAGATACATCTTGTTGCAGCAAAACACATTCTGAGATACTTTGAGGCTCCATTGGATATGGTCTTAGATACAAACATATAGACCTAGATCTACATAGGTACATTGACTCAGATTGGGCTAGAAGTGTGGTTGACAGAAAGAGCACATTAGGATGTTGCTTCAGTTTAGGATCAGCAATGATCTCATGGATCAGTAGAAAACAATCCTCAGTTGCACAGAGTTCTACGGAAGTTGAGTACATTGCAGCCTCCATGGGAGCAAGAGAAGCAGTGTGACTTAGAAAATTGCTTGTAGGATTGTTTGGACAGCCCTTAAATCCTATCGTCATCCATTGTGACAACCAAAGCTGCATCAAGCTTTCAGTGAATCCAGTGTTTCATGATAGATCAAAACACTTTGAGATTCCTTATTATGTTAGAAACAAGGTAGAAAGGAATGTGATTCAGTTGGAGTATATTAGCACAAGTGATCAGACAACAGACATCATCACCAAGTCTCTCTCCAAGATAAAGGTTGAACACTTTCGGGATAAACTTGGTATGGTTGAACATGTAAATTAAATTTGAGATTGAGTCTCTAATTATTTTTATTTGTACTAATATTTAAAGATGTTTAATGTGTAAACTCTTTTATTGTCATGTGTGTGACTCCATGACTTCATGGGCCCCCTATGAACATTGTTGAAAGGTGACGACTTTTCAATAATGAACACTTGTATCAAATTGATATTGTAAGGTGACGACTTTACAGTGATCAATTTCACTATCATGATGGATATCATGTGACTTGATATCTGTGGACATATCATGATAGTTAATATCTCTTAGACATTATGGTAGATATCATGAGACTTGATATCATTAAATAAAACCATAATAACTCTAAAAGAGATCTTCATGGTGGATATTATGAGTCTTAATATCCGTGGATATGCCATGATCTGATATTCATTATGGTGGGCATCATGAGACGTGATGTCAAGTGCACATACCATAAATATGGGTAATTGGGAGATATAATAAATATCATGTAATTTGATATTCTTGGTCATACCATATCTTCCTTCACAATTAATGGATCTATTGTGTTATACTCTTGGATAGATTTTATCTTCCCTAGCTAAGAGGGAGTGTTAAAGATAATAGCTTCGGTCAGATAAATATGATCATGAATAAAACTTACATCATCAAACTATTTCATATATGTATACCAATATACATAGTAATAATAAATTGAGTTTATTATTACTATGTACATTAATATACATACATAATCTTTCCATGAGCAAATTAAATGATATAATGATTGATCATATATCGATTGTCATCTCCCTAGTATAAAATCGAAAATCATGTATGATTCACTTACTATCGATAAAGAGCATCGACTATCCTCCTCGATCCATCATGAATCGATAATGTGTATCGATTTATCTAAATCGATTGTGTATCGATTAACTGACTTTTTAGTTTAACATACCGATTGTGAATCGGTTGTGTTAACTGAATAGTTAACCTCCGATGATGAATTGGTATTAGTTGATAACAATAAACGGTTTACTAATGCCACCGATTATGAATCGGTATTAGTTTATAACAATAAACGGTTTACTAATGCCATCGATTATGAATCGGTATCGATTATGTTAGATGGACAGACATATCGGTGGAGCGACATGCCTCCACATGAGTGGAGACATGTCTATCCATCAATGTGCCTCCCCATCTAACATATTTATGACTCATAAACAGATCGATGAGGAGTGTACCAAAATCAATGAGTGCAATTCGAAGAAGAGCGATCTTATTCTAAACACAGCGATATTTGTGATATAATCAGCAGCACTTGAAGTATTATTGAAACTTAGGAATTCAATATATCTTGTGAACATACCATCTCCCTTCATACTAGTAGAAACCTGCAAGAATAATAGGTTAGGAATATTATCAATTGTGAGATAATAAAATTAAAAGACACCTCTATTTTATCTACTAAGAAATCTAATCTACATTAACAATTCATAGACCCATATATCCATTATATACCCCTTAAAATGGTCTTAAAACACCTCTAATATGCCTAAATAAGCTATAAAAGAGTAAATAATTAAAGAATAAAACGTAAATTTGTGGGAATAAGATAATTAAGAGTTATTATTTAGAGATGTGATGGAAAGGCATTATGAAAAGGTATTAAGAGGCTATATAAAAGGGGGAAAGTGGGAGATAAGGGTGTGGTATAGTGTGGAAACATGTATGGAATTATATGGATTAGATATATGTGAGAATAAGGAAGTGTGAAATATATATATATATATATATATATATATATGAAGCATGATGAATAAATTATGAAATATTTGTAATACATCAAAGTATATAAAATTATGATGTCATGTATTTATATATATGAATGAATGCAATTCATTATAATTTGGTTTATACATATTGCATATATAAGTTCTCAATTTTCATTGCATCACACCAAGGTTGACTACATATGATAGAATATTATACCTATATAATATGAAAATGGAACCAGGTAGGACATAAGACCAAGATCCACTTTCATACCAACATTGGAATACAAAATCACCTAGAGGAGTGATTGTATTTGACAAACTCTTGTAAAAGAGAGTCAAATGACACTTCTATGGTTTTTATTCCTGCGTTGCTATTGAAAGTGAATGAACTATAGAGATGTGTTGAAGTGGTACAAAACTATGGCTAAGGTATGAAGAAATTAAACACTTAAATTGTTGTAAATGACTGACAAATAATTAGAAATGTTGTAATAGGAACAAAACTGAGCATGAAATCTGAATGTGCACCTGCAATTGAAATTTGATGTTGATCCAGTAGGGACCAAGATGGTAGAATGCCCTAGTCTTCTAAGGCTAGGCTACTGTAGGAGAATATGGATCCTAAGGCTGCTTGAGAGCCACCCTTGAAAACTGGTGCTGAATCTTGAGGACCAAGGTGCCCTTGCGCCTTGGTCTTGGCACAAGGATGCCCTGGTCCCTAAAAACCAAGTCCAAAGTCTAGGATTGGGTCTGTATCAGGCTCCTAATGTTGTTTAAGGTCTTCTGGCTCTGTCAAGTACCTATAGCTGCATACAAGAGTAAAGAAAGGGGGTTGTGCTGTAATGTCCCCATTTTGCGAGCATCAGAGTTTGTAAGAATTAGCCTATCATTTGACCCTCGTAGGCTAACAATTATTGATAGAGGGCCTCGTGTGGCAGTTATTTGGTGATTAGAGACATTACTCTTCAGCTGGATTCAGGTTTTGGCCTTTGCACAAGTTTTTCGACTCAGATTGGCACACTTACTATTTATAGTAAGTCACTATTCAGGGTTTCTATTTTTAGACAGGCATCCAATCACATGGAGAACAGGGAGAGTCGACTCCTGGCTCAGACGGCTTAGCAATCAGACAAGTACATCAAGAGATATTAAAGTTTAAGTGACTTAAGTGATTTATTTAATATTTTAATATTATTATAAAGTTCTAAAGTAACTTTATAATAATAAAGTCACTTTAATATTATAATGTGTGAATATGTCTTTAATCCCACATTGGCCAAGAAAGTGTTCGAGCTCTCATAAGAAAGAATAAAAAGGGACTTAAGAGCTCATTTTATATCATCCATCCAGAGAATTGATATTTGTTTGTTATGAACTTGGGAGAAGAAGCCAAGGGTTTCTGATTCAGTCAGCCATTGGAGAGCGACAATTCTTCAGTGTTGCAACCATTTGAGGTGGTGAAATATCCACTAAATTTGGCATTTCAGGAGAGCTTCATTCTGGAGTTCTATTTGGGCTTTAAAAAGAAGGGAAGACATCTAGGGTATGCAGATTTTCGAATATATATTAATTGCAGACCTACAGTTTCATTTGGCAGCCATTAAAAATCAGAATTGAAGCAATCATTTAAAAATACAATTGCTGCTACAGTACCCGCGCTACAGTAAACGCTACAGTACCGCCGTACGGACTGCTACAGTGCCGCGTGAACAGTACCGCGTGAATAGTGCCACCGTACGGATTGCTACAGTACCGCGTGAACAGTAATTTTTTCAAAAAAATTAAAATTTGTAGTTGGCAGATTTTTTTCAACTACTGGGATGGCAAAAATCAAGTTTTTATCTTACATTGTAATGAATTTGTTTTCCAGGCATATTGGCCATAAAACAGAACAAACATTCCCTTGATAGTTTCGTAAATTAATTCCAGCAGTAATATTATTGTTCCAGTATTATTTTAAGCATAGGAGTTTATTTCAGTATTGTATCATTGCTCATTATTACCAAAAAACACAAAAAATCTATAAACATTCAAAAACCAAAACAAATTCAAATCTACTGCATTCAAAAGAAACAGTCAGCAGAGGAGAGCCAAGTTGGGTTCTTACATGTGCATAGGGATTTGCCTTAAGTCAAACCTCGGGTCTGGAATTAACCCTATAATTGAATTGAAATTGAACTTTAATCAAATTGGAAAGCTTGCCTTTTGAGGGCAATGAATTGAAATGCTTGAATGTAGATGATTATACCTTCAATAGGTGATGCAATGCTCTTAGGATAAGTCTTCCATATGTTGATGCAATAACATTATAAATCACATAAAATACATAATGAAATCATAGGTAAAACATAAAGGGAAGACAGCTTGATGTACTTTGTTGCTCCTTGAATCAAATCTACTTTTGAAGAAGAAGAATTGCTCTTGAATTGGATGATAAAGTTGGCATGAGATGTGAAAGAGATGCCTTATAGAGGGATTTCAAAATTAAAATCACCTGTATGCCAACTAGATTTGATATTTTTCACATAGAGTGAGATTTGAATTAGATAAGACTACCAAATTATCCTCCTGAAATTTGGGGAAAAAAAGTGCAAGACTAGGGTGGTAGGTTGCCCTAGTCCCGACAACATTTTTTTGACTTTCAAGGAATGCAAGATAAAGGGGTTTTAATGCCAATTCCAACTCACTGGCTCAAACAATAATGTATAGATATGTGGAATGTGTCTTAGAAGTTGAAATTAGGGTAGAATTAAGGATAAATCAGGATAAAATGATAAAGGGCACACCTAGAATCAATGGTGCAAATAATAGCGTGATGATGTAATAAAGTGGAATAAAACCCATAATATTAATTTAAATTAGTAAAGGTCCTAAAATGCATAGAGGAAAGGGAAATACTAAAATGAGTGCTAGGAAAGTGTGAAATTGGATGCACTAATAAAGGTATACGTTTTACGACGCTACAATACCTTACGCTTGGGTCAAAGTTTTTTTGTCAACAGGGACAGTACAAGGGCATGTCTTGACAAGGGCATGAGGAGGCTTGAAAAGGCATTAGGAAGGAAGGGACATGAACATGCTAATGAGAAGAAAATGAACTAAAGCAAAAGGCCAAAGAAAAGAAACAAGGCTCAACAAAAAAAATTAGTCCATGACCCAAGAAGAATTAGGAAGAAATGAAGCCAAAAATGAGTGCTTTGATGCATGCATAATGCTAGATGGGAGACCATAGTTTTTGTTGATGTTAAATTTGTGCCTATATATAAACCTACATCAGCATGGTAAATCCCTAGTTGAAAAACTCAAATCGGCAATAACTCGGCAAGCCCAAAAATTTTAAAAACTTGGGACTCGGCAAAAACTTTGGAAAAAATCGGCAATTTTATCAAACATTTTGTATACATAAAAGAAAAAATATTCTTCAAAAATACGCATTACTAATTTTTTTGAGCATATTACTTCATCATATATAAATCAAAATTAGAATATAATACATACCATAGACCAAAAAACAAGTTCAACTCTAAATGAGTTATAATGCCACTACCACTAGCCATGTGATATGTATAAGTTAAAGATATTTTTGGCAAATTGTGCAATAATGATGTCTAAGTAGGCACATTCAAGAGTTATATCTCAATTCCTTGTCAGCCCTTTATTGTAATCAATTTTTTTATTTGATAGATTTCAATAACTAATGGTGATTTGGGAGTGGAGACCTCAATGAGGTTGAGGGGTAGTGGCCCTCATGCGGATTTGGGCACAATGCCCCCAATGGGGTCAAGGGGCTGCTCCCTTGTGGGGATTTCGGGGCAACACCCAAAATGGGTTCAAGGGGCAGCAAATTAAGGTTTGAAATCTTTACCACCAATGAAAATCGCGTTTTTTACCTATAAGCAAGAAAAAAATAACATATGAATTTGGACGAATTTTAAATACAAAACTCAAGATTTTTCGCATTTACTCACATTTTTCGCATTTACTCACAAATTTTATAGGAAAAAATTGTCACAAGTTTTTCAAAAACTTGGAGAGTTTTTGGGTGAGTAACTTGCCAGGCATTTTGACTCGAGAGTACTTGCAAGTCAAAAGAGTTTTTAGAGAATTTTTCAAAAAATCTCACAAACATGGGACATGGCTTGCAAGATAACCTCCAAGATTTTAGAAGCTGACTCTCCATAGGATCTTCAATAAATCCATTTCACAACTTTCAAGAAAAGAGAGAAGGAAACTAAAATTAAATCCTAACTGAGAGGCGATATGCCGGTTTATGAATTCAACACATCATAGTTCAAACGACATTGTATTATACATAGATATCATTCTCTAGAACAGAAGTTATATTTAACATATCCTCCAAAGTGATGCTACTTTGTTTAAATCTAGAGAAGCCATCCCAAAAAGGAATGAACCAAGAGCCCTTCCACTTCCTCCAAAATTGAGGTAAAAAGAAATTAGAAGGGGTCTTTGATAGTAACTAGATTCAAACTTCCAAAATCTACACAAGCAAGGATCATCAAAGTCATTTTCTTCAAGATAATATTGGCTTCTAGCATTATATTTCTGCTCGGCATTTCTCCAAATACTTTGAGTTCATTCAAGAAGGCCTCTACCAAAATGATTACACACATAGTACTAGTAGAATTTTCATGCACATAGAGCCTAATGGCATTCCTTGTGAGCCCTTAAACATCCCTGCAATGACTTTTTGATCCATAAATAAGTAGAATGAAACATATTTCAGTACAAAATCCTAATCATCCTACATCTATAAGCTAAAATTTGTCATCCAAAGCCAAATTGACTTTCATTGTAGTGGAGTGCAAGTATATAATGTTGTCTTTATCATAAAAGGAAAATACAAGCATATTGTTTGCTAGCACATTTCCAAATTGTAACTTGGTAAAGTTACGAGGGATAATACTTGAATACATTCTCATGTTCTACAAAGTTCAAACATTCCCTGGTCTATTATGGAATCTGCTAATGGCTAACTATTGACTATGTGATCCAATTCAATGCAAGGTCAGAAAGCTTTGTAGTCTTCCGTGTAGCAACATAATAGCTCACTATCAGATTCAATTTCATCTCCAAAACAATTATTTACGTTCTCATCAATACGACTCACAGATTCATCATCAGTATATTTATCTTCTACATATATTGTGGCTAGGTCTCCATATAATATTCATATGCTTCCCATTATTCTTCGTGAACAAAAATCTGCACTTTAGAAACCAAGATTGCCCCTGCTTCATCATTTGATCAGCTTTATCTAACTGCTACCCCAGTAACCAAGTTGAGTCCGAAAAGCTGCCAACTAACCTTAAAGGTGGCATCAAAGTACGGAAATAATTAATTATTTAGGTATACTTGTTATATAATAAAAATAAGACAATTATGTTTCATGGGAGTAGGTAAGTGCTAAGCGGTGTGCATAAGCCTTGTTAAGTGTTAAGTTGTTATTCATGTTGGTCATGTATGGGCAGTTCCTATCTGACATAACTGTTGTAGGCTTGTAGCCCATCCCATATGAACATTTTCTATTAATGATAGAATGGCATTGACCCTCCACATATTGTCTTAATAAATTGTCACTTGCCCCTCCTGCTGCTTTTATCTTTTGAAAAACTCATGGATATAACAATTAACCCAATATGTGACCAATTTTTTTGCACTTCTTTCAGGAAAAACCACAAAAGTCACAATATCTCAAAACATCATGACTTCTCCCAATAAATTCATTATTTTTTGGTCAAAAAAATTAGGGTTCCTAGGTTTTCTGATTTCTATGGCAATTATATTATTTTTTCCTAACCATAACCCTAATTTTCCCTAACCCTAACCAATTTTTTTCCCAAATAATTTTAAAAATAAAATCTTAATCTTTTAATTTTCCAATTCATTCCCAAGAAATACTTTTGTTACTACGGTCATACTTATGATTACTAGAGAATCTGTACATTATTGATTTGCAAAGTGAAGACTTTCCCATTTGTAGAAATTCAAATGTGAACAGGATTATTTAATTTTCCTATTTCTAGCAATTTTCATGACTATAAGCATTCGACTTTTCCAAATCCATAGAAGAGATCAGCAAAGAATCAATGGGTCATGAGAAAATTACATGGATAAAGGAACAAAACAAAATACATTTAAAGTTGAAGGGAAAGACGGTCTGTAAATGTTACTGTAAATAAGACACTCAAAATTGAAGAGATCATCCATTCAAGCAACAATGGATTTCTTTTGATACATTAAACCAAGCATTGTAACTAAAACAAATGGTTTTGATGATAAAACAGTAGGTACCTTATCGCTGTCAGGACAAAAGCCTTTGAGAAATCCATCACAAATAGGTGCTTTGGGATTCACATTCACATGTCTGTAAGGGCAACTCTCATTTGTACAAACTCCTTTAAACCAGAAGTGAATCACACAAGTCATGTTAAGATATTACAGAGCTAGCAGAACGTAGAAGACACAAACTGCAAACAGACTCACCAAGCAAGAAATGTGAACAGTCTGCCATTGATTCTAAGATTACCTGCATGCAAGAGACCACCAGTCAAAGTTATATTATAGAGAGTGATTTTAAGCACATGCACCATTCACATATTGATCTGATTAGAATATTACCCAATCCAACATTCCTATTACCTTGTGTGTCAATCTGCAGTCCATATTGGAGCAAGTACCTTTCAGGAACTGTGTTAAAATTGCCACCTTCTCAGAATCATTTGTGCCAGGGCATATGCTAACTTCCTTGTTGGAAGTACCAAATCTTGATAAAGACTGAGAATATTGTTGTTTCTTAGACATAATGGATCTTACAGTGTGCAAACTCCATCTAATCTTTTCACCAGCCAAGGCATGACTTATTGTATTTGAAAATCTAACAAGTTGGTTCCCATTCCCATCTTTTACATATCTGTTTTCAAAACCACCAAAAAACACATTAAACTCTATTCAGATATTTAATTCCACATGCGAAATTTCAATCATAAGATCGGATAAACATGGCAAAGTGAATCTGACAATCAGAACTAGTTCGTATGGGATATGCATATCCGGAGCCATAACAAAGGGAACAAATGCTTTTATCATAACTAAAAATGCATGCCACTAAAGCTTGTTTAGTTCTAATATGATGAAGACAGTGTTCTTGCTTAAACTATGCCATCTGATTTATGCCCAGTTTTGTAAAATCTTTATATCAATATAAGTTTATAGAAAATTTATTTTTCCTTCTCTAACTTAGGTCATTTCTAGTATCAAATGGGATAAGCTCAAGTGGTAGAATTATTGGGCCCTTAAAAGTGGAATGGAAGGTTAAAACCCAAGGAGACATGATAGTGTGTTCAAATTCACATCTAACTTGCTGGATGTAGCATACTCCAACGAACAAACCAGGATACAAGTCCCTCAGTCATTGCATCTAAACCAAAGGTCACCCCACAAGTATTATTTACCATATTAAAAAAATAGGTTATTTTAGCTAGTAATGCAATTCGATGCTAGAATAATATAACTGCAGATGCGCTAACAAGAAAAAATAGTGCAAAGCCTTTATTACCAATTTTGTTCATGTTCTGAGTCAAGATAAATTCTGATTTTTATAGTCATTTTTTTTGTACCACCTCATTTAGGACCTTTTCAGTTTCTGATTTAAAAGGATTGTGGTCTGTTCTTGTTCTTCATTCCATATTGTATCTCTTAAATTAATGCAGATATTTCTTTTTGTATTTTATTTTGGTGGCAGAGAATAACTATAAATACCCTTTTATATTCGGAGACGCCATTCCTCCATGGCACTAGAAGCAATAAATAAGTATCCCATTTTAAGTGATATATGGTATAACAAGTGCAGATTTGAAGTATGAGAATTAACCCTGCTATGAAGATAGCCATCAACAGAATTCAATGATATGAAGTTACAAATGTTTTTTTAAAAAGTTCCAACAACATTTGATCTGGCAAATCTAATCTGTGATGAAAATAACCATATGCACGACAGTGCAGAATCAATTGACAGCTTCTATGGAGAAATCTTCCATATGTATAAGTTCGATTAGTATGATACATCCAAAAAAAGTTCTATGGAGAATCTGTAATGTCCCCTTATGTTAATTATTAGGAATTAGGGACTATTAATTCAAAAAATAAATTGCAAGAAACTTCTTTCCAAACAGGACTCTAAAAAATCCTTTTATAACACTTTGATTGATAATAATTGATACCGCTTAATATAATTACAAATGATTATCCAATTGATACCACTTATATTATGACAATCTTGATCACTATATGGTATATTACTTGTCAATGAATAACTTTGCTAATCTTAATCACTATATGTTATTCAAGAATGATGGGGTGTAATGAATATCTTGAATATTCTGATCTGCAATAAGGTGGAGAAATCTTTGCTATCTCTGATATGGATTGTGTGGATTATGCAATGATGATCTTTTACTCAACTCCGATCTGCACTTCTGCTATTCCTGATATAACAATGTGAATCATGCAATAGGTTTCCTTCCAACTGCTGGTAGCTGTTTCTGATATATTGATATAAGATATGCTACGAGTCTCCTCAATGTTGCTTATAGCTGTCTCTGATATGACAATAAGAAATATGCTAAAGTCTGCTTTCTATCGCTTATATCGATGATATATCTTGCTGTTTCTGATCTATACTTTATACGTATGCAAAGGTCTTCAGTATTGCTTATAGTGATAAGGCAATTGCTGTATCTGATTTGGTCTTTAGAAATATGCGAAGATGGTGGTGCTCTTCCTGATTACTATCCTCAAGTATATGCAAACAGATTTACCAAAGGCGAATGCTCAATTGAGCGATCCAATAAGGATGAATAGAATTAAGAAACAATCGATTGTGCTTTTTAAAATGAGATCGATTCTTATTATATATCTCATTGTATTGAATAGTTGCATTCATTGCTTGGAATAGATGTCTCCCTTCCTTAATCGCATCTCTACATGAACAAATGTTATTGTCTTAATTGTACTTTCCCACTATTATCTGTTGTTTGCTCTAGTCGCTGCCCTCCATGATTAATTATTATTTTATTCAAATTGTATTTGTATGTCTTACCAGCTGCCTTTGCAATGTCAAGTATAATTGTTGTTCATTGAATACTAAAAATCTGATTAAAAAATCGCTAATTTGAAGCAATACTAATCCTCCTTTACATGGCATCAATAAGTTCAATAAGTGATAATTTATGATTATGATAGTCATTGACTTGCTGATCTAATCCTTCTTCCAACACGATGGTAATCGATGCTGGACCATGCTCTTCTGTTATCTCCTCTTCATTACACAGCGATAGTAATGGATGATTATGCTATCTTTGTTATCTTCCTTTGTATGATAGTTATCTTGATAAGGATGTCATCTTATGGACATGCCTAATTATGGATTTACTATTCATTATGTTGATCATATTGATTCAATGTAATCAATAGTAAAGTCTTGATTTACATGTTGATAAGGTGGGTGTCCAAAAGATTGTCATACTTGATATCATGTGAACTTAATGTCTGGATCATAATTTGGTGTTATGCTGACGAAGGTACTTGATATTTGCAACCCTTGATCATGTCACTTGATCCTGACCCATCTCCATATTGCATCCTCTTGTGTGCTCACTTGATGCTAGATAGGAAAAGTGTCTTATTGATAAGGCTTCACGATTTTCCTTCATAAGATCTTGATGCTATTGACTTCATTGAAAGAATATGCAAAACTACCTACTCAAACTTCTAAATGCTATGTACCATTGGCCAATCTCTATTTTTGTAATGTCCCCACTTTGAAATACAATTTAATAATAAATAATAATAATAATAAAATTTAAATATTAACAATTCAATTAAAATATAAAAGAATATAATTAAATATAATTAATTAAAATTTAATTAAATTAATGAATAGTCAAAAGACATGGAAGGAAAAGTCGTGACTCCCTCAACAATGAGATATAAAAGGGAGAAGAAAGCCTTATTTGAGAGGGGGATAATTTGAGAATCAGAAGTGCAGATCTGATTTAAATTAGAAGTGCAGATCTTATTTAAATAAGAAGTGCAGATCTGATTGTGAAAGGTTGTGTCCCTTTCCAAGGGCAGAAATAATGAAGAGTTGCACTCTTTCAAAGGGTGCTAATGGTGAAAGGGTGTGTCTCAAGTCAAAGGGCATACAATGCAGATCTGATTGTGAAAGGCTGTGTCCCTTTCAAAGGGCAGAAATAATGAAGACTTGCACTCTTTCAAAGGGTGCTAGTGATGAAAGGGTGTGTCTCTAGTCAAAGGGCATACATGAATGAAGAGGTGTGAGCTCTCCCTCACATTGAGAGCTATAAAGGAAAGCAATCAAAAGCATCTAGTTACACCACCGTCCATCAGATCAGATCAGAATTGTTATCAAGTTACAGACAGTAACATCCTTGTTCTTGGTGGTATGCACGGGGATGTGCTTAATATGTATGTTTAATATATGAAGCCTGATAATGTTCTTATGCAGAATTTAATAGTAATATTAATATAGACTGCAATATGTATGACAGTCATAATATACATCGATAGTACAAAGTGATATCGCCATAACCTTGTCCTAAGTCATAAACCTATTCTAATCCTTCTATTCCCAAAGGGAGATGGGTGCTGCTAGGGAAGGGCAGATTAAAACCACTTCAATAGAAAGCCCCAAGGGTGAAAGGACTCCTCATGAAATCTGGGCTGCAGGCCCCAAGGGTGAATGTACTGAGTTTCGGTAATCTGGGTTACATTAAGGAGGTGGTGTTAAGCGCCCTAGGCAGCCAAGCCCTCTTCTGGGAATGGGGTCAGATTGGTTTAGGTTTAGGCATGGTTTTAATGGCATCATAAGTTATACTATAAAGAATTAGTTAGTTATGCTCAATTAATAGTGATAAAAGGTAGTAACATAGATGTTGCTCTTGGTAATTGACAGTGTATAAATAGGGAACATTACAATTTTCTAACTACCTTGAGGTGTTCAAGGTCTACCACTCCTTGACCACATATGTGTTTCATTGCTATCTTCTTCTTAGGTTAAGGATGGGGACATCACAGAATCAGAAGTGATTTACAGGTCAAGCCTATAAAAGCAATTCCAGTGAGGACTGATGGCAGAGAACTGACCACAAAGCCATTTGACATTAAGGATTGCAAACTGGCACATATTAGCATTCAAACAGAACTGAGCACAAATGCCTCTCGAGTCTCAACCATAAGGATCACAGACTGGTACATCTAAGCAGAGAGATCCAGCAGAAATTGGTAACTTGGTATTTTAATGTTCAAAATGATAAAAGGCCTTCCCAAGTAGTGATAACAGTCTTGAAATATCTAACCAGGTGTAGCTTTATTATATTTGTAAGGTGTTAACTCTTGCCTTGTCCTTATTGTGTAGTATTGCTGGGGTCAACACATATTTCAAACTAGTTGACAAGTGTATAATGGATATCTATGTCCGATGTTTGAGCATCATCATTCCTGTGATTATATTCTTATTGATGGATTATGTGTTATTTCATGAGTAAACCTATGTAGCTTATTTAACTTCGCTGTTTTAATAAGTTAATGCCAAAGTAAGTTATTGTTCTGGTTCAACCTTATGAATAATCTAATAACTATAAGTGAATTGATTAAATACACATCTTTTGATATTTAGATCATGTTCATTGTAAATAATCTTCAGTAAGATGTGGTTATATGATTAAATGTGATTTGATTGGTATCACATTTTGAAATTATGATGTAACTGCAAGATGGAAGTGTTCCTTGTTTGATTACATGTTTTTGTTAGGTATTTGTCATGTCCCTGACCATGTCACTATGAATTTAGTCAAATAAAATATAATAATAATAATCATTAACATGTCAATGAAATCAGAAATAAATAAAGTTATAAATAAAATTCAAGAATATATATAAAATATAATATCATTGCTCAGAAAATCGTCTTATTTATAAGACTGCACGACTTTCTATAATTCCAGATCCAAGAAACTAATGTACCAAGAAAGCAATTATGGTATCTAAGTCCGTGGATGTGTAAGGGGAGATAACAAGTACGAAATAAACAAGATAAAATATATATGTAACACAAATTGAGGGACAAGATTTTGTCCAAGTGGCAATATTTAGAGCATGAGGAATAATATCTAAACCAAACCTACTTAATTTCCATCAGATCCAATTAGTGAAGGGCCAATGGTTATTTTGGAAAAGACGCTTTTTTGTGAGAAAAGATACTATTAGCAAAAGTTGTGACTCTACATCCTCTTTGAGGGCTATATAGGCCGGAACTTCAGTTGGGGAGGGAAAGGCATGGATCAGATTAAAAAAGGCATTTACTGATCTGATCAAGAAGCAATCTAAAAGCATAAGAAGAGAGATTGATCAAGTAGGAATCTGAATAAATGAATAATATTCACCATACAGTGCCTGTGCATTATTAAGTGATTGAGTCTGATGCATAATACATAGACCATGATCTTACTGATTTTCTGTTTTGTCTTCCATGTAGGAATGGATGTAATTAACACATTATTATTAATATATATTTATATATTTCTATCATTGCTATTATGAAATTGGCCATAATAAATTATATGTGGATTCCTTAACACTTCATCTGACCAACCATCTCATTATAGAAGGTAGAATAGAATACATATAAGGGATGCAAGTAGCACAAGGTTCCATTCAAGTAGAGCAACCCTAGGTGGGGCCAGGAGGTGAAATGGCAAGTGTCATTCCATGCTCTTGGGCTTGATGGAAAAGAATAAGCTCATGGCGCCTTATATGATGTTCCAGGGGACTCCATTATAGGTATAGGTTTTTAGGGAAAGTATTAATGAATTCCACATGCACATTATGTAATTTACAATGATGATTAAGATAATGTTCCTAACCCTAGTAGGAAAGATTAATTTTATATCTAACATGATTGAGGGGTCTCAATCAAGGTCTAATTGGTAAAAGCTATCTCTATTTCATTTCTTATTTTACTTGGGATTGTGATTTTAGAGCATAAACTAGGGCATTAATAAAAGAGGACATTGCAAATGGTATCAGAGCCATGATCCTGCCAGCATGAAGGGTAAAGATAAATAAATGGATGCATTCTAGTCAATGAGAAGGGATCTATTAACTCAGTCCAAAAATATGATAATGATTAAATGACAATGGCAAGACAATATGAGATTGTTGAACATGACAATACATATATTTGTGTGTATTCTTTGTGTCTACATGTATATATTTGTACGCTTCATGTTTTCATGTGCATGCTTTGTGTCTGCATGTATGTATTTGTATGCTCCATGTTTTCATGTGTATGCTCTGTGTTTGGTTCAGACCTGATGTATTTCCGGCATGTCTATCGTGTTAGCACAGCTTGACATAACCAAGATAATGAAAGAAACATCACTTGGTGTACAACCTCCAATTCCTAAATCATCCTGGAATGTACAAAAGAAGTTAATTACATCACAAAAAACAAAAGTTTATTTTGGGGGATCCTCATATTGGTAGATGACTCAGTTTGAAAATTAAATCGACATTGCCTAAGGCCAAGCAATCTGGGGAAGGGTGGACTGTCATGCCCTTGATCATGTCACAACAAATTTAGTCAAATAAATATAATAATAATATTCATTAACATGTCAATGAAATCAGAAATAAATAAAGTAATAAATAAAATTCAAGAATATATATAAATATAATATCATTGCTCAGAAAATCCTCTCATTTATAAGACTGCATGACGTTTTGTAATTTCAGATCCAAGAAACTAATGTACCAAGAATGCAATTATGCTATCTAAGTCTATGGATGTGTAAGGGGAGATAACAAGTAAGAAATAAACAGAATAAAATATATGTCACATGAATTGAGGGACAATATTTTGTCCAAGCGGCGATATTTAGAGCATGACGAATAGTATTGTAATGTCCCCATTTTTCTAGTGATATCTCAAGAATCCTAGATTTGCCTGTTAGTCATCTCCGTAGACAAATGATTGAGTTAGGAGATGTTTGTTCCACCAAGAGGAGCTGTACTTAGCCAATTTTAGAGCTTGGTGGGAAATTATTCTATAAAGCTTATAAAAGCTTACAAGAGGTTATAAGTTACTTTTTTCTATTAATAGAAAATTTTAATAAAAGTAACTTTATAATATAAAGTTATTAAAGATACTTTTTCTAGAAAAGAAAAAGTTAACTTAAATGTGTTTTAATAACACTTTATGAATAATACCCCATGGCACATATTCCTAAGCATCAAATTATTAAAAAGTGGCCCCACTTTAATATCTAATGGACCCCTCATGGTGTACGTACCCTTGGAGGAATTAAAGATTCCTTTGGGATCTCAAAAGATGCTATGAGGGTTCGAATTAGGGCAATTGGGAAACATAAGGACTTGTACGTGGAATTCTTTGGCATTATGTTTTTGGAAATTTTATTATTTTGCTCTGCAATTTGCTGCCATAGCAGATACAGCAGGTTTGGAGACCAAATTGGAGACGAAATCCTTCAATTTTGGGCAAGTTGGACAAACCCCCAGCTATTTCTATCAAGTCAGCACTCAGGGAAACCTTCAAACCAGGTCTAGAGGACCATTTTCAGAGGGTATATGTGATTATTCTACAATTTCAGAGGTTAATACTTAGATCTGGGCGGTTTGTTGACACTTTCCAGCAGATTTGTAGCATTTTTGGTCAGCCATACCATCCATAGCTGCTTGGAGATTCAAATAAATAATTGGGAGAGCTTTTGAAGCAGTAATTGTTGGTAAAATCATTGTCAGGGCATAGCTAAGATAATTTGGCAATCAATTTTGACAAATCTCAAGACATTTGAAAGCAATCAGCAAATTAGAAGAGATTTGGAAGCAATTTGGGTGGAGTCTCCTGACAAGTTTTTGGAATAAGCTTCAGATCTCCTGTTTGATCATCAATTTGTTTTAGATAATTATTATTATGGTGAATAAACCTCATTGGAGGAGTTGAATTGCATTGGAAGCTATATTTTTGCAAATTATCAATAAAACCCTCATTCCAAGCTAGGCGTGGGACCCCCTGGTATGCAACTTTATTCTTTCTAGTTAATGAAGCTTCCAAAATTTGCTTTTATAATTGCTGTTAAAAATTCTCAGAATATAAAACTCTATTTCAGTCATTCCTTTCATTGTATTTCTTGCATACATTTCCATACAAGGCATAAGAAACATGAAAAAATAGAAACAATTCAAAAACCAAACAAAATTCAATCATCCTTATCGCTGGTCAAAGATTAAGTTTTGAAACAATCAGCAAAACCAAATCAGATTTTAGTTGGGGATCTTTCAAATATCTAAACCAAACCCACTTAATTTCCATCAGATGCGATTAGTGAAGGACCAACGGTTATTTTGGAAAAGACACATCTTTTATGAGAAAAGATACTATTAGCAAAAGTTGTGACTCTAAGTCCTCTTTGAGGGCTATATAGGACAGAACTTCAGTTGGGGAGGGAAAGGCATAGATCAGATTAAAAAAGGCATTTACTGATCTGATCAAAGAAGCAATCAAAAAGCATAAGAAGAGATATCGATGAAGTAGAAATCTGAATAAATGAATAATATTCAACATATAGTCCTGTGCATAATATATAAGATAAGTGATTGGTTCTAATGCATAATGCATAGACCATGATCTCACTGATTTGCTATTTTGTCTTCCATGTAGAAATGGATGTAATTAACATATTATTGTTAAGATATATTTATATATTTCTATCATTGCTATTATGAAATTGCACATAATAAATTATATAGTAGATTCCTTGACACTTCATCTAACCAACCATCTCATTATAAGTAGAGCAGCCCCTGGTGGGGCCAAGAGGCCGAATGGTGGGTGTCATTCCATGCTCTTGGGCTTAATGGAAAAGAATAAGCTCGAGGCACCTTTTATGATGTTCCAGGGGAGTCCATAATGGGGATAGGTTGTTAGGGGAAGTATTATTGAATCCCACATGCACATTATGTAATTTACAATGATGATTAAGATAATGTTCCTAACCCTAGTAGGAAAGATCGATTTTATATGTAACATGATTGAGGGATCTCAAGCAGGGTCTAAATGGTAAAATATATCTCTATTTCATTTCTTACTTTACTAGGGTTGTGATTTTAGTGCAAAACCTAGGGTGTTTATAAAAGGGGGCATTACAGTATTACATGTTTTGCTTCAACTATCTTGCAACGTGCTGAGATATGGTTGATATATTAACTGAGTGTAGAAGCACAGGTTGCCCAAGGGTGACTAGTCTCAAGATAGCTGATTTAGGTAAATATGTTTATGTTATCTTGGAATTCCCCATCTAACTTAACTTGAGTTGCAATATGTGTCATTTTAATTATGAGCCTTGATTCAAATCAGTGTCAATTCTAGACTCTTGAGTCTTGTGACACAATTATCTCTAAGGGAGCTCCCTTGTAGATAATAAGCGGCAGATTTTGGCGGCAGCATACAATTATCAGCTCCCTTGTAGATAATAAGCGACAGTCTTACTAGGCTAAGCTTTCCTTTCTAGCAGATAATGAAATGCTGCTATTCCTCTAAAAGGCAAAGAGTAATATGAGGGAAGACTTTAATATGCAGCCATCAAATATATGACACATAATGGACCTTCCTTAAGTGCTGTGATTTGAATCAAGGCTGTGCTTAGGCTTTTAGCAATTATAAAAAGGTGCAGCTGTTTTAACAATGTGTAATAATAATTTAAAAAAATAGCATATATAATAATAAAATGATAATACTATATTAAAAAAATAATAATATTAAATTCTTGCTCAAATAACTGCTATGGTAGTAAATCTTTCACAACAAAAATAATATTGCAAAATCAACAATATATGAAACAATTCAAACTCTCAATGTTGTTGATATGGAATTTTCTTCCAAATTAAAATCATTATCCAACTGAAGCATAATCAAAATCCTTGTATAGAATCACCCAAATAGAGATTAGGGTTTTCATCCTCAAATCTGAAGAGATTCCAAGAGAGTTTTCATTCTCCAAAATTGTCAGCCAAGGGTTTCCATCCATAAATGCAAATTTGAAAATCGAATTCAAAAATGATCTTAAAGGAACCACTCTGATAGGCAAGTGACCACCTATCAGGGACTCACTAATTAGCCTCTCTACTCGGGATGCAATATAGAGTCTAGGACTGTTAGGTACCCCTTGGATGACATTGAACATGTCACAGAGGTTCTCTGATGCAACCAAGTGACGCTGTCTAAGGACACACACGCAAGTCAAAGACAACAGCGCGACACACTAGCATCCTATACGAACAAAGGCAATGTCTATATAGAGAATGAACTATGATGTAAACGTGCCCAGATAATAACAATACGGGAAGTAAATACAACTATCTATTTAGTAACAAAGAGGAAAGAAGTAAGAAGTATAATCTCATAGCCAGTCCACACTTGAAGTCTCCAGCTAGCTCCCCAAAATCTACTCGGCAACCTGCACACAAGGCGAACGAGGACGAAAAATGTTGTGGCTATGTTTTAGAGGCCTACCACAATCAGACCCCCAGTTTGGTGTTTCCACCTCCATGGACAGCCAAGATAGATAGGTAGAATGATAGATAAACCGATAGACATAGTAATAGATGAAAGATACAACAATAATATCTTGATGACTATGCTGTTAAGGATATAGCTTCATTCGAATTGAAGCAATCTGTATATACGTAAATATATATATATATATACATATTTATTACTTTATATAATAATCGATATGGTTCAGAATAATCCCGATAACTAGCGGGGTCGAATTAGTTAGTGAGCCCGAGCACCATCATTGTTAACTAATGAACATTAGCGGTGAACAAGGGACGGAGGGTCATGTCCCCGTAGGGTCATGACTCTACGTGACATAAGCCACGTAGAAGTCATGCCCCTACGTGGACATGACTCTCCATCCTTATATATGCAAAGGCGTCAACAACTTGCTGGTAATTGAAATCAATAACTGTGGCAATCTCATGACCCAGCAAGCTGTCGACATTATCATAGAAGATTAATATAATAGAGTTATATAGATACGCAGTGGAGGAAAACATATTCACTGCAATGATCTCATTAAAGTCCATCCTTCCTAAATATTATCAGACTGTTATCTTCTCTATCTTTGGTCCAGATTCCTTAACATGGTATCAGAGCCAAGTTGGTAGAGAAATAATAAAAATAGAAACACCTCTTTTCTAAAAAATTCAGACTTGCATTAAGAACAATTATGGTGAACAGTGTTAGAGTGGAGGATAGACTTGAAGGCGCATCCAACTTTGTCTCATGGAGAATTCGAATAACAACAACTCTTCAAGAACTCGAACTAGATGCATACATAGAAGAAGATACTAAGATGCCCGAAGACGAGCCAGAGAAAACAACCTAGAAAAGACACAACAACAAGGCTAAGAAAATCATAATTGATGTCGTAAAAGATCACATTCTCCCAACCATCTCAAAACTAACTACAACTTATGATATGTTCAAGACCATTCAAAACTCATATGAAATATATAATGCAAGCAGATTGCTCACTTTAAAGCAGCAATTAATGCATATCTACATGAACAAAGGAGAAACAATTACATCCTATTTCATGAGGATTTCAGAGTTGAAAGACCAATTATCAACAATTGGAAATAATGTAGATGATATAGAGCTATCTCTAATAGCACTTAAGGGATTACCATCCAGTTGGGAATCCTTTATTCAAGGCATTAGTGCTCGTCCGACACTACCAAAATTCGATCAACTCAAGAATGATTGCACTCAAGAAGAATCATAGGAGGATTGGGTCCAAACAAAGAGGGAGAAATTCAAGCACTACATGCTAACACAAGCAACAAAGGGAAGAAAAGGAAGTTCAAACGGAAGAGAGGAAATAACCACAAAAGCAGATATTTCTCCAAGATCCAATGCTACAAGTGTGATAAATTTGGACACACTCACAGATTCTGTCCAGAAAGAAAGAAAGCTCAAGCTACCACAGCTGAAGTCAAGGAAGTAGAGAATCCTCTATTTTTCTTAGCCTTATCAAGTGAACTAAACTCAAACAAACATATGTGGATAATCGACAGTGGAGCATCATGACACATAACCGGATTTAGAGATCAATTCGAAACCTTTGAAGGCCACTCAACTGAAGAAGTTACAATAGGAGACAATTCTACCTATCCAGTGAAAGGAAATGGGACTTGCTCAATTCAATTAAGAACAGGAGTTACATTACAATTGAAAGATGTTCTTTTCATACCAGGTATCAAAAGGAATTTGGTCTCTATTTCAAGACTAGCTGATCAAGGATATCGTGTCACCTTCCATGAAGATAAAGTTCTGCTCTGGCCTAAAAATTCTAACATAAAGAATGCTATTTCTACAGGATCTAGAGATGGTAGTTTATATAAATTATGTAATATTAAAAAACAAGCACTAAATCATGAAGTATCAAACTCTAATGAAATTTGGCATAGAAGGTTAGGACATCTTTGATTTAGTGCCCTACCTTCTATAGGAGAGATTACCACAGGATTACCCAATCTAAAATCTGATCATGTTGGAATTTTTAAAGGATGTGCTCTACGGAAAAACTCAAAAGGGTCCTTTCCCTCAAGTGAACACAAATCAAAAGTTGTACTAGAACTTGTCCACACTGATTTGTGTGGTCCAATGTCATTACCATCACTAGGGGGATTCTTGTATTATGTGATATTTGTTGATGACTACTCTAGGAAAACATGGATCTATTTCATAAAACTCAAGGAATCAAATGAAGTGTTATTAAAATTCAAAGAATTTAAAGCCTTAGTGGAAAATCAAACTGAGAAGAAAATAAAGACTCTAAGATCAAATAATGGGGGTGAATACATCTCTGAAAATTTTAAAGAATTTTGCATTTCTGTTGGGATTAAGAGGGAGTGTACTGTACCTTATAATCCTCAACAGAATGGAGTCACAGAAAGAAAAAACAAAACCATCATCGAAGCCGCCAAAGCCATGATGCATGATCAAAATCTACATATCTCATTTTGGGTTGAAGCCTCAAATACAACTGTGTATATTCAAAACAGATGCCCTCATTCAATCCTAGAGAATATAACACCTGAAGAAGCCTTTACAGGAAATAAACCAGATTTAAGCCATCTAAGAATCTTTCGTTGCCACGTGTATATTCCAAAGTTCCCAGACTCGGACTCGGCTCTGACTCGGCAAGCCTGACTCGACTCGTGACTCGGCTCGGACTCGGCAACGACTCGGCAAAATAAGAAAACCCTTGAAATTTAGAGATTTTTAACGATTTAAAACTTGTTTCATACACCCATTATTGAATTAAGCTTAAAGACACTATAACATCATCAAATAGAAGCTAATTTGATCACATACATAAACATACATCCATCACATGCGTAGAAATGTAAGTTGTAGCTGAAGGAATTAGAAAACATAATATATAGAGTTATAAATGTTGTCCAATGTATAATATAAAATCCATGACTTCAAATGTTCCCAAACATATATCTAACTGTAAAGTGTAAAAAAAAACAAGTCTATGGCTCAGGCTCAGGCTCAGCCTCGTCTATCTGCCTCCTACAAAGGCGTCTAAGGTAGGTCCTGGATGACTGAGTAGCCATAGTCTCTGCCTGTGATGTGCCAGTCTGAGTAGCCATAGGTGTTGTGCCTGATCGTGCTCTATCCTCCTCCTCTGCCATAGCCACAGCCTCAGCCTCTCTGTCTGCCTGGTCAACCCACTCAAGGTCCTCATCAGTGAAGACTGGATCGGTGGACTCAGTGAGCCAATCGGACCCGGGGTCGACTTCCTCTAGAGTGATCGAAGAGGAGTCATCGTCCAAAATCTGTCTGGTCCTGAGACAGAGGTTGTAATGAACAAAGACTAGATCATTCAACCTCTCCACAGACAATCTATTTTGCCTCTTCGAGTGGATGTGCTCGAACATGCTCCAGTTGCGCTCACATCCAAAAGCGCTGCACGGCTGGCTCAATATGCAGATGGCAATTTTTTGAAGGTTTGAGGTTGAAGGCCCAAACATTTGCCACCATCTATCTGAGATAAGGAAAACAAAAAAACATTAGTCTCATTTCCAACTTTAAAGGTAGATTATAAAATGAAAAATTAAAATGCATGTCATAAACTTTAGAATTTTCTACCTGGCTGCAATTTTGTCCAACCCTCTTTGCACAATTGGCTGGCAAAGATTGCCCCTGATGCATTATTAAATGCATCCATCTCGAGAAGTGTAGCTGTGGTATCAATGACCATCCGTTGTACTACTGAATATAGCCCGCTAAGAACCTCCTCATCCGCTTTGAAATCAGCACGGAAACGAAATGATGGATTGAGGTAATAAGCTGCTGCATGGATGGGCCTATGAAGTTGGTTATGCCATCTTCTATCAATTATGTCCCAAATGGGCCTATACTTATCCTCAACTCCAGCATATATGGATCTAATGGCCTCCTTGGCCCTATCCATGCCCTCATATATGTAGCCCATAGCGGGCTTCTCCCCATCAACAACTCATAGGAGAACTACTAGGGGCTCAGTGACCTGCAAATAATGTTAAACAAAAATAGTTAACTCACAAGTGTGCATGAAAATAAGAAAAATTGCAAAGTTGCACAATGCAAACAAAACAAAAATATGCATATAATATTATAAATTTATAAAATTACTTGCACGATCTCTACACAAGGGATCCAAAAACCTGGCTCATCAAAAATGCAATCTACTACATCCATCCCTGCAGTGGTCGTAGCATAGGATGAGGAAGTCCACTCCTCACCAACAAACATGCGCCTCAAAGATGCCTTTGATTTTAACAAGGATTTCAATGTGAGGAAATTTGAGGCAAATCTCGTTATACCAGGACGAGCCAACTCCCTTTCCCCCGTGTATTGCCTCATAATGCTAAGGACCAATGCATGATTGTAAATAAATTTGCATATATTCTTGGCCCTTTCAACGCATCCTTTCACCCATCCAAGCTTACCTATATCCTCCAGCATGAGGTCAAGGCAATGGGCCGCACATGGAGACCAAAAGATTTTTGGGTGCCTCTCCATCAAAAGTTTTCCTGCAACAATTTTAAATTAGTTAAAGAATTAGATGTGAAATTTTACCATTAATATTTAGAAGTTAAAAACTTAAAAGTTTAAAAGTTAAAACTTAAAAGAAAACTTTTAAAGTTTACCTGCAGCAACATAACTTGCTGCATTATCCGTCACCACTTGCACCACATTTTCTTCCCCCACCTCATCTATAACTTCCTCAATAGCCTCACATAAGTATGCCGCATTTTTGACATGTGAGGAAGCATCGATGGACTTCAAAAACATGGTGGATCCTGAAAATAAAACAAATTAATTATCAATAAATTAGAATGTAAATTATTCAATTTCAATCACAATGCATATAGAGAAGTAAAATGATCAATCACCTCCGCTGGAAACAAGAAAATTTAGGAGTGTTCTATTCCTCCTATCAGTCCAACCATCTGTCATGATGGTGCAACCCTTCTGGCTCCAAGATTGGCGGTGGTCCTCTAGGTCAACTTTCATATCTTCCACCATTTCCAACAAGAGAGGGCCACTCAACTCAGTATCACTAGGGGCTTTAAACCCCGGCCCACAAATGGTTACTGCATCAATCATGCCTTGCCAATAAGGAGACCTGTCACAAATTGAAATAGATTAAATAAGAAAAGTTCAATTTCAATTTCAACTTTCAAATTCAAACCATAAAATTTTAAATTTTAATTTAAAACAATCAAATAAAAAAGTACCTGGCTGCAATAAATGGAATGTTGCAGAAGTACCAAAACTTGCAAATTGCTTTTCTTCCTGCATCATGGACCTCCTTGTTCCAAGACATGCTCTCAAGCGAGGGCTGTGCGCCAAGAGTAGTGCGTGGTACAAAAAAATTGTCTATCTTGGATTTTCCAACTCTAGGACCAAAAGTGTGACTAGGAGTAGGAATAGAAGTACTAGCACTAGCAGAAGCACTAGGACGAAAGGGAGGCATAGAAGAACCCTCTCCAACACAACCTATGGATGCAGCTGTGGATGCGAAGCCGAATGCGGATGTGGGTGGAGGGGAACCAATATGACATAACTCCTCTCTTTGTCTTTTTTTTGTTTGCTTATGTATTTCAAATTTTTCTAATAGGACGTAACAAAAACGGATTGCTTCGGGAGTTGCCTTGTCACAAGGCTCAGTATCATGACCACGTATGCCAGCAATATGATATTTTAATCTATTTATCCCCCCATGGTTAATTTCCTTACAAAACATACACTTGGTTTGATTTCTTTGTCTACCAGGGAATTCTTCAGTATATTTCCATGCCTCATCTTTTTGACCATGTTTCCTAGGTGGAGGATTAGGATGAGCCATTAGGAAAAAAAATTGTTTTCAAAACGTGAGGGTTACTGCAATAAGACAATTTTACAAATCACCATTTGAGCATTGTGTTTGACAAAGTTTTAAATTTAAAATTTTAAACTAATTAAAAAAAATCAGCAAAGACTAATTTGTGCATTGTGTTTTTTCTTGAAAATTTTCAAATTTCAAAGAAAGAAATTAACAATTCAGAAAAATCAGCAAACCCTAGATTTTTTTTTGAAAAAATTATAAATACATGTATACAATTTTTTCAAAAAAAAAGTCTAGGGTTTGCTATGCTATTGTTCTATTTATGTCATTGTGATTGAATCATTGAAGTATGCAAGCAGCAATATAGATTTGGAAAGCTGAAGTTAATAAAAAAAAAAAAAAAAATGAAAAAATCCATAAATATAGAAAAAAAACCAACATAATCAATAAAAATTAACACTTACCTCTTTCAAATTTGTTGACAAGTGTTTGAAATGAGCTCCTTGATGCTCTCAATGTAGTGCTGCCCCAATGTGATTTGTACAAGCTTTTCACCTCTTCCTCTCAGCTGGTTGCAAAACTATGGCTCTCTTTTTTCCTCTCTTCCTCTCTTCCACTCATAAAACTGAATGGCAATCCCTTTTAGGGTTATAACAAAGGCAAATGGCACAAAACATAATAAAAATGTGTTGTATTTTTTTTGTTTTTGCGTCCACTTTTTGCAAGCTACGCCGGCCGGGTCACGACCCTCGGACTCGGCGAGTCAGGGGGTGACTCGCTGACTCGGCGAGTCAGGCAAGTCACACCCTGTGACTCGTCCAGGCCCGGGTCAGGGTCGCCGTGACCCGGCGGAGGTCACCCGGCCCGCTGACTCGTGTGACTCGCCGCGAGTCACGGAACTCTGGTATATTCACATTCCTAAAGAAAAGAGAACCAAATTAGAACCCTCCGAGAAGAAAGGCATATTTGTTGGCTACACTGAAACCACTAAAGGATACAAAGTCTATATTCCAGGACGAAGATCTATTGAAATCAGTAGAGATGTCAAATTTGAAGAAGATGCTGCTTATAAAGTCTCTCTAAGTGCAGAAGATGATCTAACCACAGAATCAGATGAAAATCTTACAATTGAGAATCAGAGGGAGAATAGCATAGAAAGTCATGAACTTCAATCACCTAATTTCGAGAATGCTAAAAATCCTAACAAGAAGAAAAGACCACTATGGGCAAGAAAGATGATTGAAGAAAATAATGTGGAACCTGATGAAATCTTTAAAGAGAATAAGAAAACAAGAAGTCAATCATGCTATGTTGCACTCGTGACCGAACTTACAAAATCCAAACCATCAAATGTTGAAGAAGCCTCAACATGTCAAGCTTGGAAAGATGCAATGATTGAGGAATACCAATCTATCTTAAAGAATGATGTCTGGGACATTATACCTAGACCAAAAGACAAATCAGTTGTCTCATCAAAGTGGTTATTCAAAATCAAATATGCACCAGATGGTAGTATTGAAAAACACAAAGCCAGATTCGTTGCCAGGGGGCTCTCTCTAAAGGCTGGCATTGATTATGAAGAGACATTTGCTCCATTTGCCTGATATACTTCTATGAGAACCATCATTGCCATTGCAGCTTCCAAAGAGTGGAAGATACACCAAATAGACGTAAAGACCGCATTTTTGAATGGTATTATTGAGGAAGAAGTATATATAGAACAACCTGAAGGCTTTGCTACACATGATAGAAACCTCTATGTGTGTAGAATAAAAAAAGCTCTCTATGGCCTTAAGAAAGCTCCCAGGGAATGGTACGAAAGGATGGATAACTATCTCTCCAAACTAAGATATTCCAAAAATGAAGCAGATTCTAACATATACTTCAAAATATCGGATGGTGACATGTTAATACTTGTTCTCTATGTTGATGACTTGTTGATAACAGGAGAAGATCACCTCATTGCAAAATGCAAACAAGATCTTGTGGCTGAATTCGATATGAAAGATCTAGGTCTACTACACTATTTTCTAGGCCTAGAAGTATGGCAAAAGGAGAATTATATTTTCCTAAATCAAGGAAAACACACCACTGATATCCTAACCAGATTTGGTATGATGGATTGTAAACCTCTCTCCATTCCAATGGAAACAAATCTTCATAAGCTCAAAAGTGAAGCAGTAGATTCAGAACCTACAGATCCTACATACTATAGACAAATTATTGGATCTCTCATGTACCTGGTAAACACTCGCCCTGATATTTGTTACACTACCAATGTGTTAAGTCACTTCATGTGCGAACCTAAGAAGATTCACCTAATGGCAGCTAAGCATATTCTGAGATACTTGCGTGGCACTATTGGACTTGGCCTGAAATATAAAAATGTTGAGATACAACTCCAAGGGTATTCTGATTCCGGCTGGGCAAGCAGTTCCATTGATCGTAAAAGTACAACGGGGTGTTGTTTTAGTCTTGGATCAGCTATGATATCCTGATTTAGCAGAAAACAGTTAGCAGTTGCTCAAAGTTCCATTGAAGCCGAATATATGGCTGCCTCCATGGGAGCATGTGAGGCAGTATGGTTAAGTAAATTGCTAGTTGGACTATTTGGGAAACCCCTAGACCCCACTGTGATTCACTGTGATAATCAAAGCTACATCAAACTTTTAGTAAATCCAGTCTTTCATAATCGATCCAAGCATATAGAAATCCCATACCATTACATAAGAGATATGGTAGACAGAGATGTTATCAAATTGACTTACATTAGCACTGAAGAGCAAACTGCCGACATATTCACCAAACCTCTTGCAAAATTGAAAGTGGAATACTTTAGAGGTAAACTTGGTATGACTAAATTATAATGGAAATTTCTGATATTAATATGATTCATATGTAATTTGATACATTCATGAATAACTTGGATGCAATATTGCATGTATGTGCTATGTCATGAAAGGTGACGATCTTTCATGTGATGTAAGTGTAAGATCGCTATTGTAAGGTGACGACTTTCACAATAGCCTGATCTGTTGTCAAGATTGACTACATTAAGTTGTTGTCCCGGAATGTGCCGTAAAATCTTGATACTAAATTTTTCTATTATGAGTTATTGAATTGTTATCATTAAATGGTTGTTCTGAAATATGTCAGAAATTATGATAACAATCATATCATGATTGACTACATTAATTTGTTGTCCCGGAATGTGCCGGATATCATGATACTAAAATTATTTCACCTATGATAATGACAATGTTACAAGTGTCACTAGAATCAAGGTTGTAATCTGATAAGACTTCAAGTAGTTGTTGTCCCAGAGTGTTGGATATCAGATAATCCATATCTCCTTGAGATATGAAGTATTTCACTAGTAAGTGTTACTGAGTGAATGATCATGTCAAATGAATATGTATATCTAGAAGGTTGTTCCTTAAAACTCAATTATGAAATTCAATCCTCTTTTGCTAAGAGGGAGTGTTAAGGATATAGCTTCATTCGGATTGAAGCAATCTATATATACGTGTATATATATATTTATTACTTTATATAATAATCGATATGGTTCAGAATAATCCCGATAACTATCGGAGTCGAATTAGTTAGTGAGCCCGAGCACCATCATTGTTAACTAATGAACATCAGCGGTGAACAAGGGACGGAGGGTCATGTCCCCGTAGGGTCATGACTCTACTTGACATATGCCACATAGAAGTCATGCACATGGACATGACTCTCCATCCTTATATATGCAAAGGCGTCGACAACTTGCTTGTAATTGAAATCAATAACTGTGGCAATCTCATGACCCAGCAAGCTGTCGACATTATCGTAGAAGATTAATATAACAGAGTTATATAGATACGTAGTGGAGGAAAACATATTCATTGCAGTGATCTCATTAAAGTCCATCCTTCCTAAATATTATCAGAGTGTTATCTTCTCTATCTCTGGTCGAGATTCCTTAACATATGCTATGGAGATAATGAAAGATAGAGGAAGAAGAAGACTCCCCTTCCACACCCACAGCGAGAAGCCTGTCGGATGAAGAATAAGAACAAGTTGATCCTCCTCAAAGCATAATAACAATGGTAGCAATATGTGAGAGTCAAGAACACAATAAGAGAGCTTCAAAGTGAGGCAATGAACAAAAGTGTGAGTGGGTAGAAGCCACCAGAGAGCAAAAATGAGCCCCAAAACAGAAAGATAAACATGTTGGGACCAAAATGGTCATCAATGGTCATGAAGAGGCATTACAAGCATCTTCCAAGCGCAAGTGTAAGACTCAAATGGCCACCTTCAAACTGTCGGATTCATGAGAAACTAGTGTGGCACGCAGACATCTCCACAACGTGCTAGTGTCTACGTGTCAAACAGTCAACAAATTCGGGAAAAGGACAAGGCAAAGGCTGACAAGGCAAGCGATATGGACAAAAGGACAAAACAATCAAGGTCTTCAAAATAGAGGCGCTTATGTAGCATAGAATTACACAAGGTGCAATTTGTGACACTACATTTTGCCCCCACTTTAGCGAGAATATTACCATCATGATGCAAGCTAAAAGTAGAGATATTACCAAAACACAAAGGGGAAGTAGAGTCCTCTAATTGTGCAAAGATGCCCCCAAGAAAGAGTGTTGAACCTTTGAGTGATGCTGCTAGGTTGTTCCATCAAAACATAGCTGCTGCAAACAAACATGTTAAATGAAAAAGAAAAAATAATGATATGGAAGACACTAAGATAACAGATAACGATCAAATAAATAGATAGATAGATAAATGGAACTTGCCGATATGGGTAGCAAGATATGCTAGATAGCCATAAGATAGGGTGACCTTAGATCATAAGATAAAAAATGATTTCGTCAATATGGGTAGCAAGTTGTGTTATGCTAGATAGCCATACGATAGGGCAACCGTAGATAGAGTTGATTGGCCCCTACAAAAGGTGATAAGATAAATAAAGATCCAATGGTTTAGCCCCTACCAAGGCAATAAGATAAAAAGATCCAGTAGTTTGGCCCACACCAAGGCGATAAGATAAAAGGATCCAATGGTTTGGTCCCCACCAAGGCAGCAAGATGGTAAGATCATTAGATAGCTAAACTAAGATAATAGTGATGCGAATGCAAATGCAGATATGTATGAAACATGAAATCTAGAGACAAACGGAGATATGAAGAACAGATATGAAAGCCCCCCCTTGGAATGGTATGTGTAAAACATGTCATTCTAAGGAAGAGAGATGTGTCACATCAACATAATGAGATGTTTTTGTGCAATGTCACCTTACAACAGATGACACATAGCACCCACAACATCAACAAAACACAAAGGCACAAGGAGATCCACTGATTCGCTGTCAAAACCCATAGCAGTGAAATGAGAAAGTATATAGTTGCATATAAGTGTTTCATCATGGTACCAAACTTTACGAATCATATGAAGGTGGCGCATGAAAACAAAGAGAAAGGAAAAATCGAGTCAACATGGAAGAGAGCCTAAATGACCCCACGCTTTGCATCGTCTCTGATATTGAAAACCAACATGTGAAAAATACCTTGTTTTTGAACACCTACGAGGTAACTCAGGTCCTCAAAGAGAGCACATAACATAAAGATAGGCAATCTCCCATTTCCAAGAACCAACAGAGTAACTTGGGTCCTTCAAGAGGAAACAAACACATAAAGAAAGGACAGGGGAGCACGGACAAGCACACCCTAACTAAAAGATAAAGGAAAGGAGGCACTGCCCTACAAGTTTTCCACCAACAAGTCATCGTCCTCCCAATATTGATCATATGGGGAGGGAGGTTGAGACCAAAGAGGGACAACTGCAAGGGCAACAATCATGTGAAGATCCTAGACATCGCCAAGATATCCTCTAAAGAGTCAAACAAACACCCCTCAGTAGAAGAGGTGGGTTAGTCTGCCCGAGGCGGTGAAACAGGAGTCACACTACCGACCTTCAAAAGAGGGGCAGAGACAAACTCCAAAGAAGGCGAAACCTACTCAAAAAAACAAATAGAAGAAGACAATGAAATTGAAACAGAGATAGGAAAAGAAACAGAAACTAAAGGTGCCGACACTAACTTCCAATGACAAAACTCAGGCATGGGGCCTTGCTCAAACTTCCACTTTGGTTTCTGCAAAGGTGGAGGCCTCCAATCAACCATAGCGAGCTCGAGTACCTCAGAAAAACTTTGATGTAGAGGCAGCTGCGAAGCAGGCGGAGCAAACAAGGCTACACTAGTCACTACCTGTGTACGTAGCATATCCACAGCCCGAGAAAATGGAGGAACATCAGGCAAAGAAGTGATGGGGGGAGGCTCCAAGGAGGGAGCGATAAAAACTTGTCCCCTTAGGGCGGGGCTCGTCAGTAGTCCTCCAAGCGGGTAGCAACAACACAGAGGATGAAATGGGAGTAGGGGTAGCAGGATCAACAGGAGCAGGGGCAGGCACGGAAACGACAAAGGCAAGGACGGACACCACTAGTTCACTCACAACTCTCGAAGTAGCCTCACACTCATGGGGCCATCATCCATCGATGATGCTTACGCTCACACACTCACTGATTCCAAAGTAGATGGGATTCAAGAAGGAAAGCCTAAGGAGGCTTAGCAACATCGTGCTCCATGAGAGAGGCCTCCTGAGTCAGAACTGACAAAGGAGAAGGCCCAACTGATGAAGTAGGAGGTGCAACTGATATAGGCCTCACATTCATAGCCAAGAGCGGCCTTCCTCATTTTGCTCTAGGAGTAGTCTAAGGAACAGGAGGTACCCTCGAAGGTTGTGATGTGTGAGCCAATGGAGACAAGCGAACATGGGGTGAGCGCCTACCCTTATCATACCAGGCAGGATAGGGGATATCTACAAAGATGGAAATCTTAGAGGGTGGGACGCAGACCGTGCTAGTGTGGATGCCTTTCCTTTGTTTGTATCAGGTATAGACACAAGAAAAAAAGGCACCACTGGAGGCTATATAGTCCTAGGCTAGCGAGGAGGTCTACCCTGGGGAACAAGTTTAACCTCAACCCCCAATGAGGAAGGGGCAGGAGATACAACCTGTTGCAACACAAGAATGGACGGAGCGAAAACCGATGCAGGAGGAGATAAAGACATTGCAGGTTGGGCCGATCAAGAAGCCCATTCCCTCATCTTATACTTGTTACACCTTATACAATAGGTCTCCATGGGAAAACATAGGCCCAATTGAAGTAGGCCAAAAATGGTCTAAGTAAAACCCTCACGGGCAATCAGTGACTGAAATCCAGTGTCTTGGACAATATGCACAGTGCCCTCATGACAAAACTCCAAAAATTTATGCACAATTAAAGGGACTACTTCAATGGCGATTAGCGAGAGAATACCTAGCTTAACCTAGAACAAGTCCGATTTAGGAATAACCATGAAAGTAGTTGTATGGATCCCACAAAGACCATCAAATTGGTATTGCTGAGAGGTGGAACGGAAAGCTCATCATGCATATGGACAAAGGCACAACACTCATCATATCTTGCCCTATGCCAACCATTGATCAATAAGGCCTCCTCCGTGATAACATCAACTTGGCATGAAGGATCTACCATCACACTTATGACAGTGTGATTGTTGATCTTGGTTGGGATGTACAATGGGGTAGGCTCCCTGCTGTAAGGAGCGTCTAGAGGTGTAAAATATATGTCTTTCTTTTGCACCCTCTAGCTAGGGGGCAAGATAGGAGTGATAGAAACCATGTTTACAAATGAGCCACCACCTAACTCTGAGTTCGATGATGCAAAAATGAAACAAAGGTAAAATTATGAGAAAAAGATATAGGACATGAAATTGGTCCAAAGATATGCAAAATGGAGTTCACGTTGGGTTTACAAAAATGTAGAGGGGAAAAAGTGACCCACTCTGACAGATGAGTGACCACCTATCAGGAACTCACTAATTAGCCTCTCCATTTGGCATGCAGTACAGAGTCTAGGATTGTTAGGTACCCCTTAGATGACATTGAACGTGTCACAGAGTTTCTCTGACACAACCAAGTGACACTATGTCTAAGGACAAACGTTCAGGTCTAAGACGACAGTGCCACACGCTAGAATACTATGTGAAGAGTCATCAAGTCCATACAGAGCACAAACTGTGATGGAAACGTGTCTAGATAATAAAAACAAAGTGAAATAATAGTGCGAGAAGTAAATATGACTATCTATTAAGTAACAAAGAGGAAAGAAGGAAGAAGTATAATCTCATATCTGGTCCACACTCGAAGGCGAATGAGAATGAAAATGTTGTGGCTGTGTTTTAGAGGTCTACCATAGTCAAACTCTCGCTTTGGTGTTTCCACCATGGATAGCCAAGATAGATAGATAGAATGATAGATAAACTGATAGATAAAAATAATAGATGAAAGATACAACAACAATATCTTGATGAGTATGCTATGGAGATAATGAGAGATAGAGGAAGAAGAAGACTTCTCTTCCATGCCCAAAGTGAGAAGCTTGCCGAATGAAGAAGAAGAACAAGCCGATCCTCAAAGCATAATAACAATGGTAGCAATACATGATAGTCAAAAACACAAAAAGAGAGCTTCAAAGTGAGACAATGAACAAGTGTGTGAGTAGAAGCAACCAAAGAGAAAAAAAGAGCCCCAAAACAAAATGTTAAACATGTTGGGACCAAAAGGAAGATCAATGGTCACAAAGAAGCACTACCAGCATCTTCCAAGTACTATGGATGGTATGACCCATCTAGGGAATTGCTATAAATATGATTTCTACAACCAACAACGATTTTCTCTGAAAAAAAACCTTCAAATCCACAACAAAAACTTGTAAATTCACCCAAAACACCTGCAAATCAAAATACCATGAAAATATTTGTTTCTTGAAATCTTCGTCTAAAATTATGACAATAGCAATGGTGACCCTTGTGTGAGATTACTCCAACCAAATAGGGACTATCTTTCAAATCCAAAACCTGCAACCAAACAACTGTTTTTGTCCTCAATCGATTCTTGGAAGAATTCTCCAATTCAATCCAAAAACATCATGTTGAATGTACTCTTTTGCATAGTAGAAATGAGAGCCCAAGACCTCCTTTAATACAGTTGGAAGGAAAATAATCCTATTTTAAATTCAAAATAATTCATTTTCCCTCAAACGTCATTTTTGAATATTTAAAATTAACTTATGTCCAAGTTCCCCTTCCCTAGTCATCCACTTGAGGTGTCATATAGTTACTTTATAAAAGTAACACTACAATGAAATATTATAACATTTATGTTAGAATTTTAGTGCATCGTTTAAATATTCTTGTCCAAGTTATGGAAACCACCACCAAGGCTCTTGAAACCAAAATTGATCACACCAATAAGTAACTAAAGTTGAGTAAAGATGTTCAATGCCAAAACGGGAACTTGCTATAAATACATGTGCTCTCCAAGAAGTTTGGAGAACACACCAGGAGTTCAAAAATACTTTAGAAAGCGTCACAGCAAACGAAATCACCAATTGAGATCAATGCTACCATCAGATGCCAATAAAAATCGAACTTGAGATCTCCAAGAAGTTTGGAGTTCTCCCTAGCACACCAATAGGCTTATGAGAAAACCCGAAAAACTGGTCTAATGCTCATGGAACAACATTGCATAAAAATGGGGACATTAGATATAAATTGATTAAAAGTTCTGATTACAAAATCAGACTACTGCAATAGCCAAAATAAGGCCAAATAACATTGATAAGCCAATATAATCATGTACTCAACCGAACAATACCTCATAAGGTTGATGTAAGATGTTGATGCAAATCTGCTATGCCTCTAACTATTTCTGATATACTATCAAATCAGACTACTGCAATACCCAAAACAAAGCCAAATAACATTGATAAGTCAATATAATCATGTACTCAACTGAAGAATACCTCATAAGGTTGATGTAAGATGTTGATGCTAATCTGCTATGTCTCTAATTATTTCTGATATACTATCAAATCAGACTGATACACTACTGATAACTCACTTGAACACAACCCAAAGAGTTGCAAACAGTACCTAGATGCATACCAACACAACCAAATTGATATTACTCATCTTTGTGACTGTTGCAACACTGAAAATCACAAGGAAACAAGTTAGGACAAGTTAATGACTCATAAATCCATAACCAACATGCCCAACACACCACCCAACACATATGAACTGGTCAACCACATCAAAGTCACTTCAAAACATCCAATAAACATGTTGGAGTTGATAGTTAACCCCACAGCTCCCAAAAACCACTTGCAACCAAAATGTCAAGCACATTTGAAAAGAAAAAGCCATGATTATGATATGCAACCTTCAGAGAGAAATTGATCCAAGAAAGCATAGTAGATATGGTTGTATTGATTAATTAATACAATAAGCTTGGATATAATACAATGAATGCTTACAAAAGTATAAAGATAAAACCCTAGATCCAAACCCTAGGTCAAGATTAAATTAGACGATGACAAACTTCCTCATCTTATGAATTGAGACAGTATACCCTCTAATCTAATTAGCTCAATCTAAATATAGAAAAGAACTCCTAAGTTTAGCTTAAGTGTATAAAGTAATAGAGAACCTAATTAATTAATGATTAATTAATTAGTAAGGTGGTATCCTAATTACTCCAACAAAATTTTGAGAAATTTGCACGGTTCTAAAACCCAAGGTTGGTAAATTCAATTTCTATCCAAATAATCAATGGATGAGATACAAGGCTTAGACTACTACAATATGAGAATCTGAAACCTATATGCAAATCTGAAAATTAAGTTACCTTAATGTGCAAATAATATGCATAGATCCTTCTTCTTTATGATATAAAAAATCGGCCATCATATCATGCTTAATAACACTACCCTATGTGAATTTACAACGACAATTAATAAAGAATAACATCACCATAGAATAGCAGCAATGAGGCACAAATCAGCAACATAACGACATCATATAACACAGGATTTACATGGAGAAACCTTGTGGGAAAAAACTCTACCAAGAAGAGAGTCCAAGTATGAATTATCTTCAAATAAATGAGATTGCAATGCATTCACTTCCATTCTCCTATTTGCCTCCAACACCGCAGCACCTATCTATCTATGAAAAACCCTTTTATGCCTCAACCTATTCTTCTTCCTACAGAGTAACTCTACATTCAACTATTCCTTATTAAATTCTGCATCCAAGGAATTGTTTATATGGGCATGAAGAGAGCTCTAAACACCAAACAAGGCATAAAAAGAAGACTTTTCATTCCAAATGTCCCCAACCCTTGGGTTACCTCCACAGAATGTGAAATAACATTGATTTTAGCTCCAATGCTTTCCCTCCAACTTGAGCACCAAAACATGGAAGATAAACATTACATTAAATACCTTAAATGATCAAATACTAAGAAAAACCTGTTGTGACCTTTTCACACATTGCCCCATTGCAAATGGGGACCCCCTTCTTTTTAGGCCCCTTCGGTCTTTTGGCTTTATTTTTTGGGGTTTTTTCACAATAGTCTCTCCAGTCTCTTTGCTTTGCAGGTGTTTGCGGGATTGAATTGATTAAGTCTTCTTTTTGTTTGAGTGAATTTGATGAAGTCTAGGGCCTGTTTTGTCAATTTTAGGGTTTTTGCCTTTAGTCCTAGATTTTAGGGGTTTCTGTTAGGGTTTTGGAAAAACTGAACATATCACTGGAATCAGGGCCCCTCAAGGAACCTCCCAGTAAAATTTGAGTGAAAATGGAGCGACTTCTATTTTTAGAAAGTTCCTATTTTTTAGGGATTTTACTGAGCCTCAGAATGTCTTCATTTGGTCAAAAATCAAACTTACTATTTTTAGCAAGTTTCTATTTATAGTAAGTCATCTTGCATCCTGTCTTGGGGTTTAACACTGAAGTTTTGAAAAAATTTCTATTTTTGGAAAGTTTGTTTTGATAGAACCATTCAAGCGAAGCAATGAAGATCAAGCATTCACGACTACTTCTAATTCTGGAAAGTCAAAAAGCAGACAGAGAGTCAAAAAATGGCTAAGTGTTGAAAGCCCATTCCTGAGGCTCGAGAAATTTGTCTAAGTCCGGGAAATCACCTCAAACCCATATATGGTAGCCTGATCCAAAAGAAGCTTAGAAATTCACCCAAGTTTGGAAGAAGCAAAAAAAATAGTGAATTCCTCCTCCATGGTGAAAATCCACCTAAAGCCATGGAGGATTCAAAAAACCACAATATTCCATGGCACATGCAAAATGCCACCCTAGGGTGATGAAGGGCGCTAAATTCAATGAGTCTTGGAATTCATTGCAAATCAATGAATTCCTTCCCTTAGTCAAAATTGCGCCTTGGAAAGTGATAGGGCGCCAAAATGGAAGGTCCATGGAATTCATGAAGTGGATGGAGTTCCATGTTCAATGCAAAATGGCGCCTTAGATGAGGGTTGGGCGCAAAACCAAGGGAAGCAAGGAAAATCCTCAAAATTGCCAAATTCCGCCTCACCATCAAAAATCCGCCTAACACTCAAGGAGGGTACTAAAGAGGGATAATGAAGGAAAGTCCTCTAAATCATGAATTCCTCCCCATGAAGAAATTCCGCCATGAGACAAGGAAGGGCGCCAAAAAGAGATGTGCACGGAGAGATGGAAAAGGAGTGAATTCCATGCCCAAGGTGAAATAGCACCCTAGATTGGAGGAAGGCGATAAACTCAAGATGCCTTGGAAATGGAGAAAATGTTGAAATTCCATGACAAATGCAAGATTGTGCCTAGCAAAGATGAAGGGCACTAAAGATGGGGTCCCAAGAAAACTCTTGAATTCCTTCGCAATTGAGAATTGCACTCTGGCCAAAGAAAGAATGTTGAAATGACTAAGTCAAGGAGAATCAAGGAAGTGATGAATTCCGCCTTGAAGAGTGAATTCCATGCTCAGGCTTGAAAACTTGAAAAATTGTCTAAGGCATGAAAATCCAAGGGTCAAGGAGGAATGAAAAGCAGAATTTCTCCCGGAAAAAAATTTGAAAAATCCATTCTCAAGCATCAAATCACAACCAAATTTAAAAAATTTTACAGATTTGGATTTGAAGGAGAATTCTCTCCCTCCTGGGCTTGAAACCCTAATTTGTGGAAAATTCCTAAAAAATAGGAGATGGTGAAAATTGATGGAAAACCTTCTCCAAGCAAGGAAAGTTGAAGAGACTTCAAGAAAATTCTTCCTGAATCAAATTTTCTCTCTCCAACAATTCTAGATGTGCAGGAGCGGATATACGACGACAGGGTCCACTTGCATGGCAAGGATCTATTGAACGCATGGCAGTATGGTGGCGCATTCATTGCCGAAATATTTGACCAAATGGCGACCCGGTCATTGCATGAAGAATTAATGGAGCATCTTTTGCATGCAGTCGCCACATTTATGGCATTATGGTAGATTCCTTCTGCATGTAACCATCACGTTCAGGAGATGATGGTGCATTTATGGCATCATGGGCGATTTTTGCATGAGGGTACATTCATTGCATAGTGGGCACTTTTTGAATGTAATGGTTAATTGATGCTTTATGGGTGCCATTTTTGGCAAGATTGTAATTAATTGTATATGGGCTTAATGGGTGCTAAATGTTGATTCCCACCTTGTTGCATCTTGAGTGTAGAATCTTCTAGGGTGAAACCCTAACTAGGGTTTTGCATGTAATCATGGCCTGAGGCCTATATAAAGGGGTGACCCCCCTCATTTAAAGGAGGGAGACTTTGTATGAAATTGTTGCGATAAGTTTTTGAGAAAATAACAGTGAAACATTGTTCTCTAATGGTGTCCACTTAAGTTATTTTTTCAAAACTTGCATGGTTTCACCTTCCTCACTTAGAGTAGAATTTTATTTTCTCAGTTGTTAGATAAAGTGCTTTGATTTCAATGGAGAATATAATGTTGTTTGATGAATTTCCATGGTTCATACTTTTTGCATCTTGCTGATTGTAAGTTGCAGTGTAAAGTTAGCCAGAGCCACCAAATTTGTGCTAAGTTCGATTGTGAATAGTCATTTGGATTGCGTCGTGTTGGGTATTCAAATGCACCTTCTCAATATGAAAATCCTTCATCATCCTCAGAAGATTGCACCGGTTCTTGCGGAGTTGTAGTTAAACTTGGCGAAGAAGAGCTTGGTTTATTTGAAATTTGTCCACCGAAGCATTAACTGTTGATATCACTGCCCTTAGGAGTAGATTTAGATCCTTCTAAACCCTTTTCCCCTTTATTTTTAGTTCATTTTAGTCCGTTCGAAGCAGCAGCATCGCAAAATTGCCATATCCAATGATGGAGTTCCAGCCACAACAAAGAAGTGAAAGAATGATGCAAACGTAAGGTCCCTTGGATTACCAACAATCACATCAGCCAACTGAGTCACGTCCGTAGCATAAAGGAACCTTGGAATCAATTGTTTGAACTTCGTGCAATCTTAGCATGCAATCGCACTTTGATCAAGAGAGAGTGAAGTGACCGTTAGGCAACTTTATTCTGTGTTCCACGTAGTCATAAAAAACATGTCAACAAGACTTCTCCCAGAGAAGAATGCATCTCCACCATGCCTACTCGCAGAGGGTGGATCCACCATACCTACTCGCAGAGGGTGGAACAAGGGCTTTTACCTCAAACTTCTCCCAGAGAAGAATGCATTAACAAGGGATTGCACCTCGAACTTCTCCCTCACAGAGAAGAACTCATTAACAAAATTTTCATGATGACATGGCTCCCTCTAAAGCTGAAATGTCAAGCTCCCTCTAAAGCTGAAATGTTAGGCTTCCTCAAGCTCCCTCTAAAGGTGAAATGTCAGGCTTCTTCTAAAGCTAAAGCAACAAGCTCCCTCTAGAGCTAAAATCAATCTCCTGACCTCTTCGTCCAAGATTACTTCCAACGATATGTCAGAATTCCCCTGAATGTTGATTCTTCCTCTGCGAAGAAGTGCAAGCAATCTTCCTTCCTTGAATGGAATCTCTGATTCGTCCAACACGGCCGAGGGTGATCTTCTCAGTGCCCAGATACACAAAGTTGTTGCAGTGCTCCATACTGGCAATCACTCCATTTCCCTTGAAGTACTTCCTCATGAACTCGCTTAGCCCATTAAAATAAGCCTTAGCCAGTTCCACCCGCCCACCAAGGCCCTTGCTCAGCAACTCCAAAATATGAATAATGTCGACCTTCACGCCATCGATCCCTGCCCAGGACAAATACAAGTGCAATGCATCATAAAGTTTCGCAGCACGCTCCGGCAGAACGAGGCCCACACCATTGTTAACAATCTTATCAATAGCCAGATCTTCCATGGTAGTTTCCAACCCTGGCAAAAGCCTTGGGCTCAAAATTTCAAATGGCAATTTTGTACTCCCAGGGCGCACACCGCCCCAGTAACCACAAAAAGCGTGCCAGACATACACATAATCCAAACTATGAAACTCTGTTTTCAGATCCCTCACAAAAGCACAAGATCTACCTTCAAGCGGTTAGGCTCTATAGAAGGAACCCGCTCTGATACCATGTTGATTTTATGGTAGTGCTCGTTAACCATAGGCAAACATCAGATCTGTTGCCTTCCCAACTATAGACGATAATCTCTTATCATCACCCCTGAGCACACTACATGTCCTTCATGTTATTCAATTCATGACCTTGCATATATATGAATCAATACCTCCTAATGGACCTCAAGTCGGCCATATCCTTTTGGCGCCAAGGATAGGGTTAGACTTATATATTACAAGTTACATATGAGTCTCCCTTAGTTGCAAGTTACATTTAATTTAATCACAAGTTACACACAAGTGGTTTTCCCAAATAGGGCCTGCCCCAAATTGAACTCATACAACTGAGATATTCAAATGCCAAGGCCGACAAGTCACTTGGCATTTTGTGCACTAGGTCGGCCCTAGAAGGGATCCGGCCTAGCTACACAACAACACAGGAAATAGACTAATGGGAAGAGTTCTACAGCTATGTGGCAAAAGATGTGTCTGCAACGGTAAAGGTATTCATGGCATAACACTGTGATAGCAACATGCTTCAAAATGCAGTTGGGGGGCATGGTAGTGGGGAGTGGCGGAAGATTCTTTAAGGCTTTGCTAAACCATCTAGTCATAAAATCAAGGTTATAAAAATTGGTAGTACAAATCATTTTTCATTGTTTGTGGGATGCTACCCCACTCTATTGAGACAAGTAGTAAAATTTTTAAGCAAGATTTGGTGTTTCTTGCTAAGCAAATTTTGAGTGGTTCTAGAATTTATATAGATGTTGAACCCTTGCCCATAGGGTCTCAAGCTTAGGTACTCACTTTCCTTGCTTATATAGAAAGAAATCCTTTTAATACTACTTTCAGCTGTTGTAACCTTTTTTTTCATTAATGTAATTAATATAAGATTTATTACTTTAAAAAAGGAAATGACTAACTATTTTCACAAATTAAAAAAAGACTGACATAATTTCAAATATCTTTTTTGATGTATGCTTACGTTCAGAAAATAACTTCACTTACTTGAAACCACTAGTTGACAGCCTCCTTGAAGTGAAAATTCTTGGGGTACTAGTTGTACATCTAGTATGCAGAGTGTCACTGTTGCAACTAGATCCTTCATCTGCAATTCCCCAAAATTAACATCTAACTATTCAAAAATTGATTTGCACAACAAAGTCAAATTGTACGAAACAGAGAATTATAGTTCAAAGTTCAAAAGCCAGGAAATTAAGTATACATGGACAGGAAACATGCTCAAGAAGATGGAAGTAAAAGTCAATAAAAGCTCAAGATTTTGAAGTTAATAAGCACTTAAAAAACAGAAAACTAAATCATTCTTTTCAGTGCCTTCTTGAATGTATCCATCTTATATTGACACAAACCAGCAAAGACACCATGCTATCCTAAACAAGATATGTCATTTTACGAGAGAACAAATCAAGAATATAGAATAACAAGACATAATAAACATAGAAACTGTGTGCACGCATCAGAAGATGAACAAATTTTAAAAGAACAGCATCCAGAAGAAGCTCACAGAAATGCAAGTTTGCAGGTTTCATTATTTGTGTGCATGTAGTTCAACATTCCAGCAAAGACACCATGCTATCCTAAACAAGATATGTCATTTTATGAGAGAACAAATCAAGAATATAGAATAACAAGACATAATAAACATAGAAACTGTGTGCACACATCAGAAGATAAACAAATTTTAAAAGAACAGCATCCAGAAGAAGCTCAAAGAAATGCAAGTTTGCAGGTTTCATTATTTGTGTGCATGTAGTTCAACATTCTGGTAATCCTTACAAGCAACATGCTTTTTTGTTTTCTCCTTGGCATCAACAACTACATCCTGTGAAACATCATCTTTATCCTCTCTTTTCCCTTTCTCTACTGCAGCAGTGGACATAGTACTTTCCTAGTAAACAGGTATGACAAACATATATCATTACTGATGCTTACTAAAAACTAGGACTTAATTATCTGAATACCTGACAAAATTTAATCCATCAGCACACAAGAAAAATACAACTTACTTCATTATCCTTTTCACAGTGTTTATCATTAAACTGATTCCATTTTAAGCTAGATCCTCCAAGACTTGAAGCCGCTGAGTGGTGCAAAGAGGACCCATCAACTGATCTTGAGTAATGAGCTTGTTTGTTTTGAAGGCACTGTAACTTCCTACTGAAACCATAAAGAACCAGTATATCACATGGCTTGCTTACTTTGTTGATTGTAAAAGTTCACAGGATAGAACTAAATTCATCTCTTAAGATTCATTGCAAAATATATGAGATACTCATTTGATATAAGAACAGATATAGAAATGCAACACTTTCAAACCTTGCAAGTATATGCACTAAACCTTTTCTGACTTTAGATACATATTTGATTCTTTTTGAATGAGCTGCTACATATACAGGTCTCTTCCATGGAAGAAGAGATGTCACTATCTTATTTCTCTGGAATAGTGTCAATCTTGGAGACTGAGGATAGCCAGTATTTAGAGTTGGACCCTGTAATGATAGTGAAGTGGCCAATTTTTTCTGCTTCAAAACTGCAAGCAAGCAACAGTATCTTAGGAAAAATGTTTGATATATACTTTCTTTTTAAGAGCAGAAAGAGCTATCATCTTCAGGGTAAAAGTTTGAATTTGTGTTCTACACTAAGACAAGACTTCTTTCTTGGAGTTTTCGTCTAATTCGTGCTTTTGTCATAACCTGGCAAACCAAGCTATTTGGGTTAAACACAAAAGTTTAGATTATTGCCATTCACTTGGTAAATACACTATGGGTTTAAAGAAGAATCCAAAGGAAAACTGCTTGAATGAATCCTTACAATTTCAGGTTGGTATAATGAATAGAAGTTTCAAGATGCTGTATCGCTTTAAAAGGCTGTCGTAGACAATATTTTTAATGTACACAAGCAAGCTACTTTTCAAAAACAGTTAATAAAATTTAAATGTTAAAGAGCAAGGAATAAATGCTGCCTAATCTGAACATGCAGGGAAATTTCAAACATTTTTTTCCTAGCAATGTTGAATTTTCTTCCATGTAGATCTATTATTGAAACATTCCTTTACTAAATATCTATGGTGGTGTTAGAAGTTATATGGGGCTTTTACTTTTCTAAATGTTGAAGAGCAAGGAATAAATGCTGCCTAATCTGAACATGCAGAGAAATTTCAAACATTTTTTTCCTAGCAATGTTGAATTTTCTTCCATGTAGATCTATTATTTAAACATTCCTTTACTAAATATCTATGGTGGTGTTAGAAGTTATATGGGGCTTTTACTTTTCTAGAACAATGGATGTATCCTTTGGAATCTGAGAATCTCCACCTTATAATCTACATAATACACACCTCCATTAAATTTTGAAGGTCCTTCAGATATTCCAAGGGAACTAAAATATTATTGTAGTGGAGTCTAACTTGGGTGCAAAATTAGGTGTTATCATGGCATTTCTTTTGTTTTTAGGACCAGATGTCAAAATACAATACCTGTTATCAATAAAGCCAGCACCCTAACTAAAGCTGTGAACTTCAGCTGCCTATTGAAACATGGAAACACTTCAAGGCTGTGGGTGACCTAAAAAAGAAGTGGACCTCCAAAGTAAGCTGGTTCTTTAACTGTGTACTTCACCTAAACTAACAATGCTTTTGCAGAGAAAAGAGTTAGGAAGAGGACACATAAAATTAAAATCTAACCCTAAGGTGATGCACCAGATGATATGTTGAAAAAACTTAAAGCAAAAAAAAGTGGCACACAATATGACAGTAATAATAAAGCTCTCTTTCACAACCCAGAAAAAGATAACCTTTGCAAAGGCAACATCAAGGCTACTCCAACCGTACCAGTCATTCAAGCAATGACTGATTCCACTCTCAACATGCTCTCTTTTCTTTTATACTCATGCATACATGTTTATGTATTTCTTTCTTGCACCAGTATCAGATGTATATAGTCAGTCTCACGGCTCCTTGTGTGAGACATGCATTCCTTCATTTTAATAAAGATTACATCTCTTCAGAAAGACTTACCTAATCTTTCTATGCTTAGTACATTTATATCAATGAAATGATTTTGCTTTGCAATCTTTTGAGGCTATTTCCTTTGTAATTGAATGCAACATAGAGAGGCTATGAAATACCACTTGCTCAAAAACTTAGTGGCTCTACCTGATTGAGCCTGTAGGTGAAAATTTGGTAACATTTTTGGTAATTTCTTCTATATGCTTGCCTGCTAAACATCATGACCAGTTGCCTTAGACTATTTCATTGGGCACAGAGTCACTGTAACCCTTTGAAAGCTGAAAAACACATTCACAGCACTACAAAAACTTTCCTTTTCTAAAACTGTAATAACCTATTGAATATAGGTGTGTGGTTTATGGCAGTGACCCTGATAGCTTACTGTCATGAATCCTACATGTGTAATTGATAGATTAGGACAGAGCAGCAACAAAGTACCTCCTATGAAACACACCTTAGAAAACTCTGAGAGTTGTTAGTGTTTTGTGATGCAGACATGCATGATGTGTGATAGTGACTCTATGATTCACTCTTTCGTATGATGGGTGCCTACTTTACAGAACCGTAGCACCTTACAGCAGCTTACCTCCACAAAACCAGAAACAACTAACAACTAACTGCGCACGAAGTGCTTAGGGAAAACAAAACAACAACTAATCTATTGTGTGGCAGCACTTATTTAGCACCAAAAACCTACTCTAGTATATACAGGATGTTGATCATACCTCAAAAGCAATGCTTGGGGTGAATCCCATTGACTAGGATTGGCTCCATATTGTCATCCAGCTTGGAGAGCTGGAAAATGTTGTGTTGTTTACATTCAGAAATGATGTAAGGCCCGCTCCAAAATGCATCGAATTTGGAATGCTTTCCAGGCCTTCTTTTAAGAGTGTCTCATTTCAGCACTGTCTCCTTCCTAGAAATTTCTTGGAGGCGCTCTTTTGTCAAAAGACCTCTTCATCTGAGCCTGATGCTGCTCTATCTTCGTTATAGCATCATTCCTAGTTTCTTCTAGCTCAAACAACTGAACTAATCTCACCGTTAAAAGGTGTTCCTCCAGTGTGTCCAGCTCATTGGCTAAATCAAGTGCTGGAAGATCGAATGAGATAGGAAGCCTTGCTTCCCTACCATACACCAGCATGAAAGGTGACTTCCCCGTGAACCTTTTCGGAGTGATCCTATCAGCCCATAAGGCTGATTTCAATTGAGTATGCCAGATCCTTTGGTTACCTTCCATGGTCTTTTTTATGATCCTGATCAAATTTTTATTGGTTGACTCCGCCTGGCCATTGCCTTGCGGATAGTAGTTGGAGGATGTATTTAGGTAGATCCCCTTCTTGATTGCCCAATCAGATATTTTAAGACCAACAAAAGCGAGGCTATTGTCTGAAATGATGGACTCGGGAACCCCAAATCTGGCAACCAGATCTTCATAAAAATTTAGAACAGCGGACTCAGTGGCCTCCTTGATTGCCACTGCTTCAATCCATTTGGTGAAATAGTCTGTGGCTGTAAGTACCCACTTATGGCCAGCACTAGATGAGGGTTTATCACCCCAATAAAGTCCAAACCCCACTTCATGAAGGGTTGTTCAACCTGAATTGGCTACAAAGGTAAAGTTGCCAACCTCTCTTTGCCAGCAAACACGGCACATTCTTTGCACTTCCTAACCCATACATGCGCATCTCTAAATAATGTGGGCCAATAATAGCCACCCTTCATCACCTTAAGAGTTGTTGCTCTTGGTGAAAAATGGCCTCCAGCTGATCCCTCATGAAAATCACGCAAAACTTTCTCTACTTGGTCAGGCCCAATACACCTCAACAATACACCATTAAAATCTTTTCGGAATAGGACACCATTAAGAAGTGCATAAGGTATGGACTGCAATCTGAAATACCTTCTTTTAGCTTTGTCCAAAACCGTAGGACATTCGCCAGTTTGCAGGAAATGAACCATTTCCTGCACCCAATCAGCAGTAGGAGCTAAAACATTCGCTTGCTCGTCATCTTGAAGTGTTAGAACAGCCTCATGTTCATGCTTTGGTGTTCTAGAAATGCCATCGGCATGTTGTTGGCACAAACCTTTGCCTCTAACCAGTTTGGTAACCTGAATCTTGACGTCATATTCCATTACCTTGGTTACCCAGCCAACTCTCTTATCATTGAAATCTTTGCTCAACAAAAACTCTTTTACGCTCGGATGAGCAACCATCAAATTAATCCTATTGTTAGACAACATGTGTTTAAATTTCTTTAAACTCCTTATAACAACGAGCACATGTTTCTCAACAAAAGTGTACCTCAGCTCATAATCTTTTAAGGTTTGGCTGAAAAAGGCCAAAGGCTGCTCCGAACCCTCATCATTTTGCTGAACTAACATAGCAAAAACAGAATCAATATTACCATAGGCATACAAAGTGAAGTCCTTAGAGAAATCAGGATTCACAAGCGTAGGAGCAGCAGCCAATGCTTCTTTAATCATCTCAAAGCTCCTCTTGCCCTCCTTAGTCCAGCTATAAGACATATTCTTCCTCAACATAGCAGTTAGAGGATTTAACAAATCTACAATATCAGGGATAAATCTCCTGACAAAATTAATCCTTCCAATGAAACTTTGCAGACCCTTCTTGTGTGCTGGTAAAGTAAGGGCCAAAATGGCACTTATTCTCTCAGGATCAATAGTAATATCGTGTTTGGAGACCACATAGCCAAGCAATCTGCCCTCATGGACAGCAAACACACACTTTTTGGGATTAAGTGACACACCAAATTCCCTGCACCTTTCGAAAATTAGCCTCAAATGACTTAGATGATCCTTTGCTTCCTTTCAAAAAACTGTGATATCATCTAAATAAACCAGTACTATTTTATACATCAAGCCTTGAAAAGCCATATCCATGGCTCGCTGGAAAGTTGCCCCTGCATTGGATAACCCAAAAGGCATCTTTCTATAAGCCATGGTACCCCATTTAGTAGTAAAAGTTGTCTTATATTGGTCCTCCTCTTTGACTAAAATCTGGTTATAACCAAAAAAACCATCCAGTAGAGAAAACATTTCAGAACCTGAAACCACTTGCAGAATCTTCTCCATGGAAGGTAAAGGATAATGGTCTTTCAGTGAGGCTCGATTAAGGTCTCTAAAATCTACACAGAGCCTGATTTCACCATTTTTCTTTCTTACAGGAACTAAGTTTGAAACCCATGAAGTATGCTAGATGGGAAAAACTATAGCACTCTCAATCAGCTTGTCTAATTCCTTTTTCATCAGGGGCTCTAACTTGGGATTTAATGGTCTCTGTTTTTGTCTTACTGGTTTGGAATTAGGCTCGAGTTCTATTGTGTGTTGTGCAAGCTTAGGGTCAAACCCCCTCAAATCAGAATATTAGCAAGCAAATATATCATTAAATTCTTGACAAAGGGATATAAAAGCTTCTTCTTTTCCTTTGTGTCATGTCCCCTTTCTAGAGTGGACATCGGAGACGGAGGAGTTGGCCTATCATTGGAGTCTCGTAGGCTAGCAGAGGTTGATTGGGACTCATTCAGTGCATATAGTGATTGGATTTTGGCTTTACAGGCAGTTTGGAGCCAGTTTGGAGCAGTTCCTAGATTTTAGGGGGTATCCCTAAATTTTAGGAGGTCGTGACAGTTGCCAGTCGTGAGGTTATTCATGACCTTTTAGATGGTTTCAGTTTCAAAGAGATTGGGCTTGTTTCCTAAATTTTAGGAACATCCCTAGATTTTAGGGATGAGACTACCAGTGAATCCTTGATTTCCGACTTCAGTCACAGACAGGTGACAGGATGATTTTAGGGTTTGTAATGTCAGTTGGGCATTTTGTGGCTATTTGGGTTATATTTTTAATATTTCCTAAGTTAGCGTTTAATAATTAAATAAGGCTAAGTTGTTAGCCATTTTGGAGTAATAAGGGGATTTTTGGTCTCATCTGGATGCGCATCCTATTGTGTGATAGCTCGTTGGAAAGATCTTGAAATTCTTTAAATCTTTCTCTTTGGTCTCAGGGCAATTCAGTGAGCGGATTTCTGTCTATGGGGAAAAAGGTCATTTTCTAGTAACATGACCACTTTAAAATAAGAAATTATAACATTTCCACTAGACCACGCCACTTGGAGACAATTAGGGTTCGATTTGCAATTGAGAGGGGTTATAAGGGGATAGGAGCTTCATTCTATGATTATCTTTTACACATTTTACATCTTGGATTTGAGATTTGGCTCTGGAAGAGCTTTTCAGCATCTGGGACGCCAACCCCAATGCCTTGCCTGTTTGGGACGTAGCCCCCAATACAGTGGTTTGGATTTGTTTGCAGCTATTAGCATCTTGGAGATTGTACGGCATTCTTTCTGGAGGTTCAGCAATTCTGACAAAGTTCAGCGTGGGGTTTGGGGTTTCTAACCAGTTGGGTGTACTTGGCAGCCGTACGGCTGTACCTGGCAGCCACTTTCCTTCCCACGTGCAGCACTTGGAGGGCTGGAATCTTGCCACAACTTCATTCCTAGTTATGTTACTCTTTCAGCATCCAGGTTGGAATTATTCCTGATTGTAATCTTCCTGAAATTATTGGAAATCTTCATCTGGTCAAATATTTGATTTTATATTCAGAAATCTGCCTTGAATCGAATTTGTTTTGGCTGTATATGAACTTCATTTTCAATACTTTGTTCACGTACTTGTACTTCATTATTTACTTGTTGAAAAATCATCAAAATACAAAAAGAATTCAACCCTCCTGCAACTTCTGTCTATTTCTGAAAGAAAATATTAATAAGCAGGAAAAATCAATTTAAATAAATAAAAATTACAGCAGATTGGTAAAAGAGATCCATCAGGGATCTTTCACTTTGATACGAAATTTGTCAAGTTTAAGAAGTTTACCTTTTGAAATCTCAACCTCTTCATAGTGGTCCCGATCAAATTTGAATGCTGGACCTATCTTTCCTGACTTGATCGTCGGAATTGAAGATGGATTCCAAGGTGACCAATCCCTTGGGCAACTTATTACTTTTCAGCTGTATGACCTGATCTTCATATTGTTGTTGGAATCTGTCCTGATTTTTGCATGAAAACTCAGCTTCTTCCCTTATAAAGTTTACAATCTGTTGGTGATTCTCAAAAACTTGCCAAAAAACATTATTATCTGGGATTGCAGGTCTAACAACAACCTTCACATACTGCTACTCGTTGTCACTACTCATGTTATCGGGGATATCATACTGTGCTCCTATGGCAGCAAGTCTATCAGCATTTTTATTCCTACCTCTCGGAATAGACAACAAATTGAATGCATAGAATTCTTCTATCAGCTCCCAGACCCTATGTTTATAGCATTTCAAAACATCATTTTCCGTGATATGAAGGCCTCACACCTGATTCACAATGAGTTCACTATCTCCAAAAACTTGGGAGACATCTAATTTTCTTCTTTCTTGCCCATAATAGGCCATGAACCAGCGATTCATACTCTGTTGTATTGTTAGTATAGCTAAATGAAAACGTGAAAGAAGAATAATATTTTCCCCTTGAGGAGATACAAGCATGCAACCTCCTCCTGAACCATTTGAACTCCTAGAACCATCAAAAAATAACTTCCAAACCTCATTATCATGCTGATCTGATTGCTAAACTTCAACTTTTACCAAGTTGGGAAGCAAGGTATCAAGTTCGTGAATCAAGTAGAAACCAAAACCAAGCTCTTGCAGCTGTTTGTTCACTAAATCTTGACTATTCTCAGCTGCCCATTCATCCAATATCATGTCAGGAATACCATCAACCTGTGTATCCAATTCTTTTGCATAGGATATTCCTCTTTGTCAAGAATAAACAAGTTAGCATTTATGGCAGGGGGTACATAAGGTTCTATATGATCATTTGCTATAGCCTCTGACTTAATAGTAACATTAGTGCCATACCTTGTCCTGAAAAACATGTGGGACCAATCTGAAGATAAATACCCACCGATCTTGGCAATGAAATCCCAGGACAAACATATAGCAAAGTAGGGAGGTAAGTCAATGACATAGACATCTTGCGGAATAGCAAAACCTGGGCATGCATGTAATGTCAAACTCAGATTTTTGACGACACCAACTATGTTAACAGCAATACCATCCAACTGGACTACACTCAACTCCTAGCTTGTCATCTATTTGTTTGGGTATTACGGAGCTACTAGCTCCTGAGTCTATCATGCAATTGTGGACTAGGTGCTTACCAATGATTAGAGACACATAAAAAGGAGGTGGCTTGACTTCCTTTCCCGGTTGTTCAATACTTGTTTTGGAAACATTGGTAAGCATCACTCTAGATTGTTCATTGGTGGACTCATGTGACAATCTGACATCTGACAAGGCTGATTGTAGGAAACTCTTTTGACCAGGGATAGCTAATGAATCCCACATAGACAAAGTAACATTAGCCTTTTTCATATGATCAATGATATTAAAGGTAGCTACACTTACCTTGTTCTGAATTTTTTGAACAACATTTTTTTCTTTTACAGGCGCTGGTTGTGCTGGATCTTTTTGCTGTTCTGTACTTTCTGCAGCTTGATTTGCTGCAAAAAATGGGATATTTTGTCCATTAGATGAGCTAGCAGCCCCTTGGTGGGTGTTTGGAATGTGCTTCTGCTGAGAAACACCACTGTCTGCTTGCTGTCCATCATCCAAAACTCTCCTTTTTGACCTCGTGTACGTTGCAACATCATTATGTAATTGATTTGGTGCTTGTGGGTTGTTCATTCCACAAAATTCTTCCCTCTGAAAGTTAAGAAGGGACACTTCTCCTTGCATATCCAAGTATAGGGATGCATTTTGTTCTACTGTATCATCCATTGAAACTTGTTGAACAGCAGATGCACTTTGTAACATAAGCGCTTGGTTGATAAAACCATTAGAACTGGTGGCCTGATCATTAGGTAGATTGCATGGAAAACACCATTCAAGTTCATGCAACAAACTGTTTTGCGTAGGGACCAATTCTTTCGAGGTACTTCAAGCATTTGGATTATAAGGCTGAAATGGCCTTTGATTCATGAATGGTCTTTGGCCTTGAAGATTTTGCTAGTATTGAGGTCTGTTTGGCTAGAAAGGGGCCTGATAAGGGGCTGTATTTGGCCTATAATTTTGGTTTTGCTGCCTTTTCAGATTCACAATCTCGCTGCCAAATGTTTGCAGCAATCCCTTAATCTCTTCTAAATCATTGGATTGTGTTGGAAAGGTGTTCTCTTGTCTAACAGACTGAGAACTTGGTGCTAGCAATGCTAGTACAGCTGGGATAACAGCTAAAGGAGGTACTTGCATTGCTATTGGTGGTTGAATAGTAGCAAAAATTGGTAGAGCAGGTCTTGGGGCAATTTTACCAGCCTGTATAAGACTGTTCTCAGCTCTAATAGCTATGGCATAGGCTTGGGGTAAAGAAGTGTCTCCCATTGATTGCACCATGACCAAGATATCACTATTCAAAGCTCTTAAATAATACAAGAAAGCATGGTCACCAATAGGTCTTACCATTTGTGGGATTCTATCCCAAGTCTTCTAAAAACAATGGCTGAAATCTAACATAACCTCATGAGGAGCTCTCTTTATTGTAGACAGCTGCTCCATTAGCGACAAATGGTCTGATTTGTCCTCGAAGAAATTGCACAACTCCTCCCCTAAATGATCCTATGTGTCTATGGAGTTAACTGCTAGGCTTTTGAACCACTGCAAAGCCTTCCCTTTGAGGGAAGCTGCTAACAGTCTGATTGCAACAATCACCTCTGTCACATGGTGGACACCACACAGATTTGCCACATCTTTTATATGCTCTGCTGGAGTAGTCTGATCTTCACCATTAAAAGCAAACTCTTCAAGGCAGCAATAGGAATTGGATCATGTTGAGTTAAATTAAGTGGACTGCCTTGGTTAAATGCCACAAATGGCTGATTTCTTGCACGAACCATTGTAACTAAAACTCTTGGGGTAGTATGAGCTCCAAGAGCAGGGGGAGTAGATTTGACTCTCCTGGAATAAACATGATTTTCCTTGTGTTTCTCAGCTACTATCCCTCTTATCCTAGGTGGGGATAACATTTTTTTCCTAGCAATGTTGAATTTTCTTCCATGTAGATCTATTATTGAAACATTCCTTTACTAAATATCTATGGTGGTGTTAGAAGTTATATGGGGCTTTTACTTTTCTAAATGTTAAAGAGCAAGGAATAAATGCTGCCTAATCTGAACATGCAGAGAAATTTCAAACATTTTTTTCCTAGCAATGTTGAATTTTCTTCCATGTAGATCTATTATTTAAACATTCCTTTACTAAATATCTATGGTGGTGTTAGAAGTTATATGGGGCTTTTACTTTTCTAGAACAATGGTTGTATCCTTTGGAATCTGAGAATCTCCACCTTATAATCTACATTATACACACCTCCATTAAATTTTGAAGGTCCTTCAGAAATTCCAAGGGAACTAAAATATTATTGTAGTGAAGTCTAACTTGGGTGCAGAATTAGGTGTTATCATGGCATTTCTTTTGTTTTTAGGACCAGATGTCAAAACACAATACATGTTATCAATAAAGTCAGCACCCTAACTAAAGCTGTGAACTTCAGCTACCTATTGAAACATGGGAACACTTCAAGGCTATGGGTGACCTAAAAAAGAAGTGAACCTCCAGAGTAAGTTGGTTCTTTAACTGAGTACTTCACCTAAACTAACAATTTTTTTCCAGAGAAAAGAGTAAGGAAGAGGACACATAAAATTAAAATCTAACCCTAAGGTGATGCCAGACGATATGTTGAAAAAACTTAAAGCAAAAAAGAGTGACACACAATATGACAGTAATAATAAAGTTATCTTTCACAACCCAGAAAAAGATAACCTTTGCATCAGTGATTTATATGGAGGCTGGATAATCACAGTCCTAAGAGGAAAGAACCATTTCACAACCTAAAACTGATAACTACTGAAAAACAGCTTATAACCTGCAAATGATTATGTTCCTGCATAAAGGTACCAACATGAAAAAATACAGCTCCAAGGACAAAGAATCTCACAAGACCCTGCACTAAACAATAAGGACCCACAATAACAGAAGAAAATGGGAAGGTATGAGCTAATTGTTACTGCAAAAAGGTATCACCAATCTGTACTATTCATGAAAATGTGTTACAAAATCATTCATTTTTTGTAGAAAGAATTATGAAATTATAGTCTGCCAAGGAAAATGAACAAGTAAGAACCCCCTTAATGAAGAAGGAAGGAAGAATATATGTCGTTTCCAACAGTTGCATCCCACCAAGCAAACCCTAACCACTTGGTTGAATTCAACCTAAAAAGCTCACTTTTAGGGTCGAAAACAAGTGTAAAACTGAAAGTACTTGAACTAAAAGTCAAGCCACCCCATGCTCTGCCATGAAAGCTCTTAATTGCACCATAAATGCCCCAAAATATCTCCTGACAAGCCTACAAGCCTTCATTAATGCAAGATATACCCCCTTGACTTCCCAATTAAATGAAAATAAAAATATATCTCATAAAGTGATTTTTTTAAATTTATCATTTAATTAAATATTTGTTTTATTTCATGTTTATATTTAAAGTCAAAAATGCTAATAAATGTAATAATAATAAAACTATTTAATAAAGTGACTTATTATTATCACTTTAACAAACATTCTATTATTCCATTTATTAGTATTTTGATTTTAAATATAAAGATGAAATAAAATAAATTATTTAATTAAATGAATTTTTTTTTAAATGCTTTAATTAATATATATTATATATTTCATTTAAAGGACCTATGCTCTAATGTCTTCATGAAAGAAATATTTATTAAGTGACCATTAATATCACTTAATAAACATTATATCAAAAAACCAATATAAAGTGATAAAAACAATATATCACTTAGCAAACATAGACAAGGGGATAAAATACATTCCTTTCAACCCCTAAGGCATTTCACGGGGCAAATAAGAGAGGGGAAATAAAATAGAACAAAGGCAAAAAAAATGCCAATGTAATGATCAATGCATATAGGGTAACTAGAACCCTAAAACTCTTCATTTCACCTTCATTCGATACTTTCACATTTGCTCTGTCGCTGGAAACCTCTGCCGAGTGCCACAAACTAGGGTTTGGGCGAAATTTGAGCCATCTCTGGGAGAAAATGCAGAAGATGCAAGGCAAATTTTGATTATAGAGGCTGCACAGGTGTCGCCATGGGAGCATTCTTCGGTTTGAGCACTTTGTTTTTGAGAGAAAAAAAATGCAGACGTCGACATCTTTGAAGGGCATATTTGCTCATATTTTCCTGTGTGTGTTGGGCGTGATTTCTTCCCTTGCTCCATGTCTGATCCTTTCCACAGAGAGAAATCGCAAGGTTTTTTTAACACTCTTTTAGACTTTTTCACATTTTTGAGGAGAAAAGAGTGCAGGCCTCTCTTTTTTTTATGGTAAGCATTATCACTATGGCGAATTCTCTTATGTGAAACCTTGCTATTTTAGTTGATTTATATAAAAAGATCATTATTTGCTTTGTACCCTGCAACCATGAGACTTGTCGATTGTTAATGATTTAGAATCTCAGTCCTTTTTTTAAAAAAACAAATATGTGATTTTGGATGTCAACGTTATTGTCTTTGGTCCCTGTGACAGTCACAAGATATCTTCTTATCTCCTTGGTCACTGTCCTTTGATCATGGAGGTTGCCGCTATATCTGAGAATACTCTTTATTTACTACTTTAGGACAGCTATAAATCTTTAACTGTGTTATTTTCTGCCTGTGACTGCTCTTGCCAGTGATTTGCAGGGTTATTACTCATGACTATAAGTGGCTATTTGGCTGGGACTATAATCACTGTATTTTGGCTTTATAATATGCTCCTACTGAGCTTATGAATGTATATATTAAATGCACTGTCCCCTTACATCAACCCTTATTAGAAAACTTATGCTCTTTGCATGAGATCTTTCGTTAATAAGTCATCTCGAAAGCATACTCAATGACTGCCCTGTTTAGTGTGAATATGGAACATATTCACTATAAAACAACTTTGTGCCAACTCATAACTCATAGACCTGCTGCTCAAATTGATATTGCTGTGACACTTCACTATCTTCGTGAGGCTGAAGGCTGCTATAAGTCTCTTATATGACTGTTGTAACTCATTATTTATTAACAAATACTTCTCCATTTCTCATATAACTGCGATAAAAATGGTTCTTTGCTGTTCTATACCCTTTGCTTGGGGGAAATTTGAAGTATATGCCATATGTGACCGCATGAACTCCCTTCACGTCTGTTGTAGCTGAAAGATGAAAGCATTACTTCTTACTACCATACATTGATTGCTGCTGCTACTTTTGCTTTGAATATAACAACAACTTGCTCATTTACTGTTCTTCTGCATCTTGAAGTCTTTAACATGAGATTATAAAGATGTACACTTCTTTGTGATGCTTGTCAGGCTTTCATGATAGCCATAATGTTATGTGATGGCTGAGATGTTCCTTTCTGTTACTTATATTGCAAGGCATTCTTTTTACGATTGTAAATTGTCTGTGACTATGTACTTGTGGCTTATAAGAAAACCTAATCTTGAGCATTGTAGTATTTGCCAGATTTTTCGTAGTATAATCTCCACTATGTTTTACTGAAATATTCATTCCTTTGAAGGCATGACAACACTCCTCATGCATGAAAGCATTGTCATCATGTTGTGCTACACTACGCTGCCCTATTCACTGCATAATGGAGATTACTCCGACATATATACATCCTTGCATACATCTTCTGAGACATGTGACATGTGGCGTGAATGATTGCTGTCCATACTGATTTTGATTCTTGTCTGTAACATTTTCTGAGATATGACTGCATGCCTTTGTTGATTTCATATGAGTTGGGCTCAACCCTTGTGGGAGCCACATTTAACCCCACCCATAGAATTGATGACTAACAAATAATGAACGTATCCTGTAGCTGCACATGAAGCAAACAAGTTAGAAATAAGATTCATTTGATTTCTTCTGATTTGATATTTGCTTCTTCCGAGATCTTCCGTGATGCTATTATATGCACCTGATGCATGTAGGAACTACATATACATGCATGTGTTAGTATACATGTTAGGAATGTAATCAGCCATTGCTTAGAACAAAATGTTCTAACTCATTGCATATTTTATTTTTTGCAGATACTAGAAAGCAAATGCAAACAAGGACGAAGCAGCAATACAAAGGCAACATCAAGGCTACTCCAACTGTACCAGTCATTCAAGCAATGACTAGTTCCACTCTCAACATGCTCTCTTTTCTTTTATACTCATGCATACATGTTTATGTATTTCTTTCTTGCACCAGTATCAGATGTATATAGTCAGTCTCACGGCTCCTTGTGTGAGACATGGATTCCATCATTTTAATAAAGATTACATCTCTTCAGAAAGACTTGCCTAATGTGTCTATGCTTCGTACATTTATATCAATGAAATGATTTTACTTTGCAATCTTTTGAGGCTATTTCCTTTGTAATTGAATGCAACATAGAGAGGCTATGAAATACCACTTGCTCAAAAACTTAGTGGCTCTACCTAATTGAGCCTATAGGTGAAAATCTAGTAACAATACCAACTTTGGAACTTGAAAATATCAATGCTCCCCAGAGACTTGTCCCCATCCCAAAACGTTTCGAGGACTCGGGGATGCCTCAAAAATGTCCCCCCACAGTCTCCAATCAATGCCAAAAATTAGGGACGTCAAGCCGTCCTCCAACCATCTTGGGAATGGCTAGTCATCCTCTATGGCCCAATAGTGTTTTGAGTTTTGTTTAAAGGGGTGGGGAGGAGGGTCTTTGTATTTTTCCTCTATGCTACTAAGGGGCGAGTGACTATTTTAGAGGTTTTGGGCTCCAATAATTTGAAAATGGGCATGTAGTACAAATTTTTTTTTTTGCCTGCATGTTGGTTTTCATTCTCATTTCCATTTTATGAGAATCCAATTCCATTATTAATGTCATGAGAGTAGATTTTAGAGGATTAGTTTCTATCTTTCGAGAACTTGAACAAAGATTTAATGTTCTTACAACTAGGGTGGAGCAGCTTTGTGACATTTCTGTTGTAGTGTAATGTTCCCCTACCAATATACGGCAATATGTAGAGTGTGCGGGTGTGACCGTACAGTGAAGGTGAGGGCGTACGGTGGAGGTGACCTGTGAGTGTGCTACGTACGGTGAGGAGGTGGAACCATACAGTGCAAATGAGAGTGTACGGTGGGGAGGTAGGAGATGATGTACGGTGGGGATGTAGGAGATGGTGTACGGTGGGGAAGGTGTAGGTGGTGAGAGGTGTACGGTGGTAAGGTGCGGTGGAGGAATGATGTACGGTGGAGGTATGGCGTACAATGGGGTTGGTGAGATGTGCGGTGGAGTGAGAGGTGTACGATGGAAGTATGGTGTATGGTGGGGATGTACGGTGGAGGTGTGAGGTGTATGGTGGTATAACCGTACAGTGTGCTCCAGTGAATGTGCGGTGAAGGGTTGATCTTCCGTAAGCAATAAATTCTGAATATTAGGAATTCCTTGTGCATGTATCGGATTAACAGATATGCAACTGGAGTGATAAACAATGATGAGATTCAAGATTTGCCAGATCCAGAATGAGTACAAATAAACAGAATAGGCTAAGGGGTGAATCTCACCGAAACTACAAATACCAAATAGGGAGGGTCTTTCACCCCCGAAAAGGCGGATACCAGAACTCCAACAGGAATTCGCACAGGAGAGAAAAAAATATCAAAATTCGCATACCTACAACAATGACTAACACGGCCATATATATGGGCTCTGAGAGACTTCCCGAAGGATTACAAACGAGCCAACACGACCAACCAAAACTCGCCTAATCTAATTAAATAAAAGGGCCCGAAAGATTTGTTATTAGTTTTGGGGCCTTACAATAAAGTAATTAGATTTATTATTTAATTATATCGGGGACATCACAGTCCTCTCGAGCCAAAAATTGCTTGCCCTCAAGCAATTGCAGACTTGGATGCCCCAAAATTTGCTCACCTTCCCAGGTGGCATCCTCGATGGGTAGATTCTTCCAGCGTACAAGGAACTCCTTGACTGTGCATGTTCTCAACCTCTTTTCTCTGACATCGATGATCTCCGCCGGCTCTAGAATTAGTTTCCCTTCTTCGTCGATGGGTGGCAGATCCTTGGACACTGTGACGCGCTGCTCGACGACCTTCTTCAAACATGACATGTGGAAAACATTGTGAATCCGACTCCCCTCAGGAAGCTCCAACTTGTATGCAACTTGACCCACTCTCCGAACCACCCTGTAGGGTCCATAGAAACATGGCTTCAACTTCTCCTTACCACTTGTCTTCAAGGAGGATTGTCTGTGCGGTTGAAGTCGAAGGTAAACCAGATCACCAACCTCAAAATTCCGCTCAATCCGGTGTCGGTCAGCATACATCTTTTGCTGGTTCTGAGCCCTCTGCAAGTTGTCTTTGAGAGATGTCAGGATGTCTAAACTCTCCTGAAGCCAATCTTTGGCCATCGGTGCACGACTGTATCCCAATGCCAGGTCAACAAATGAAGAAGGTTCATAACTGTATAGTGCTTTGAAAGGTGGCATGCCTATCGACATGTGATAAGTGGTGTTGTAACAGTGTTCACCCAAATGTAACCAGCGAACCCAAGCCTTCTGTTGAGTTGAGACGTAGTTCCTGAGATAACCCTCCAGCCATTTCTTCACAATCTCGGTCTGTCCGTCTGTCTACGGATAGTAGCTTGTGCTGGGCGACAACTCAGTTCCTGCCAGCCAAAATAACTCCATCCAAAAGGTACTCAGAAAACAGCTATCCTTGTCACTGACTATGTTTCGTGGTAAACCATGTAGGCGGAACACCTCAGGGAAGAACAACTCGGCTACTTGAACTGCTTGATATCCTGTGGGGATGGCAAAAAAATGTGCATATTTGGTCAATCGGTCAACTATGACAATAATGCAATCCTTTCCTTGCACTCTGGGGAGTCCAGTAATGAAATCCATTGAGATGCTATCCCATTTCTGGTCGGGAATTGGCAGTGGTTGCAGCAATCCGACCGGTAGGTTATGCTTAGATTTGTTCTGCTGATAGGTGGAGCATTCCCGCACATACTGCAGGACGTCGTTCTTAAGCCCCTTCCAGGAAAACCTTTCACAGATCTGTCTGTAGGTTTTCAAGTATCCCGGGTGTCCAACCAAGGGAGAATCGTGCAATTCCTTCAGAATCTTTTCTTTCATCTTGGATTCGGGTACCAGATAAATTATGTCCTTGTAATAAATGATGTCGTCAACCACCTTGTATCGGTCATCCTGCACATGACCATACATCAGTTCGTAGGCAAAAGTGTTCTTGGATTATTCAACCAACAGGTATTCCTTCCAGTCCGTCGAAATCTGAGATAAAGAACATATGGCAGGCCTTCTTGACAGGGCATCAGCGACCACGTTATTCTTCCCCTTCACATATTCAATGTCGAAATCAAACGCTTGGACTTTGCTCACCCATTTTTGTTGTCGTTCATTCAGATCCCTCTACTCCAAGAAGTATCGCAAGCTGTTGTGGTTTGTCCTCACAACAAACTTTGCTTCGACAAGGTACTACCGAAACTTCGTCAGTGCGTGTAGGATGGCGAGCATCTCCTTGTCGTAGATGGAATACAACCGCTCAACTCTCGAGAGCTTCCGACTCTCGAACGCAATGGGGTGACGGTCTTGCATCAATATCGCTCCAATGCCTTCCCCCGAGGCATCGCACTCCAGGATGAAAGGGCGAGAGAAGTCTAGTAGTGCCAGAACCGGACATGTACTCATAACTTCTTTTAATTTGTCGAAGGTCTGTTGCGCTTGCGCATTCAATCGGAAAGATCCATTCTTTGTCAAATCTGTCAGTGGTGCCCCTCGCTGTGAAAATCCTTTTACAAACCTTCTATAATAACTGCACAAACAAAAAAATCCACGCAGCTCGGAGAGAGTCTTGGGTGGAGGCCAATCCAAAATGGCCTGAATCTTCTCCTGGTGAATTTGTACCCCCTGGGCGCTGATGACGTGACCCAAGTACAGGACCTCAGTCATTCCAAATTCACATTTAGACCCTTTGGCATACAGTGATTGTGATTCCATAACCCCCAATACTTCATCCAAATGCCCCACATGTTCCACCCAGGTCTTGCTGTAGATGAGTATGTCATTGAAGAATACCAATAGGAACTTACGCAGTTGCTTGTTGAAGATGTGGTTCATGCAGGACTGAAAAATGGTCGGAGCATTGGTTAATCCAAACGGCATGACCAAGAACTCATAGTGTTCGTAATGGCAGCGAAAGGCTGTCTTTTCCACATCTTGCTCCCTCATATGGATCTGATGGTAGCCGGAGCGGAGATTAATCTTGGAGAAATAGATTGCGCCATGTAGTTCGTCCAGTAGCTCATTGATCCTGGGAATGGGGTACCTATTCTCGATAGTCTTCTTGTTTAGTGCAAGATAGTTGACACACATTCTGAGAGTTTTGTCCTTCTTCTTCACCAATACCACCGAGGATGCAAAGGGGCTAGAACTGGGCCGGATCCATCCTTCATCGAGGAGTTCCTAGATCGTTTTCTCTATCTCATCTTTGAACTTCTTCGGGTGGCGATAGGGTGTGGTGATAACGGGTTTTGCTCCTTCCTCCAACTCGATGGTGTGCTCAAACCCTCGGTGTGGGGGTATACTAGGTGGAATATCAGCGAAGACCAAACTATGCTCATCCAGAACCGACTGAAGTCCCTCATCCTGGTAGTAAGTCGGTTGCTCTTTCACAGGTTTTGTTGAGATCAAGCAATGTGCTGCCCAGACTACTTCATCATGTCTGAAGATGGCTTCCATCCTTTTGGCGGAAATCTCCCTCGGGCTGCCATTCGACATTCCCCTGAGAACCACCTTCCTACCATCCACCTCGAATGAGAACTCCATCCTTTTGAAGCTCTGCGTGTACTGGTCGAGGGTCTCCATCCATTGAATGCCCAATATGACATCCATTTCATCCAGATCTACAACAAAGAAATCGTCGGTCATCGTGTAATTTCCCATGGTGATGCTTAGTTGCGGAACCAGGTGAGTGCATGATAGGAGATTGTCTCCTGCCACCTTGACATCGAACCCTTCATGCTCCTTTGTACACAAACCCCTTCGGGTGACGAGTGATGAGTTTATGAAGTTGAGCGAGGCCCCACTGTCGAGCATAACAAGAACTCGTTGCCCTTGGAGTGCACCACGTACTCTAAATACACTGCACCTTGGGGTACTTGCCAGTGTGGCAATGACGCCACCACTCCGTACCAATGTGGAGATTCTCTCCGCCACGCTGGTTTCTTCAGTAGATTCTTCCCTTGGGGTTTCGCTTTCCTCATGCTCCTCTTCTCCATCGGACATCACTTCAATATAGTGAATCTTTCCTTTGCCCAAACATCGGTGTCCTGGTTCCCATGGTTCCCTGCAGGTGAAACAAAGCTTCTTCCTTCTGAGTTCCTGTCTTGTGGCTTCATCGAGTGATGACCCCTTCGGAAAGGGTTTATTATCCTTCTCCCTCGGAACGAAAGGTGGTTTGGTATGTGCAAAATTTCTGGAACAAGAAGATGTTGCCATGTTACGGGCCTTTTTTATTGCCTCCGTGAGCGTGCTGGGGTTGAACCCTTTCACCCAACCTTTCAGTGGTTCCATCAAATCCATCCATGAACAAGACCACCAATTTCCGCTCTGAGATGTCAGTTACCAACACGGATAGTCTCTGGAATTCTATGATGTAACTGTCCATAGATCCCGACTGCTTTAGTTGCGCCAACTCCTTGAAATTGAGTTCTGGATCCTTCCCGTCAAATCGATCTATGAGCTTCTCTGTGAATTCGACATAGGAGGTTTTCTGGTCATGGCCAAGAGTGACCATTCCATGATGCCACCATTCATGCGCGACCCCTTCCAGGTGGAGTGCTGCAAACTTGATAGCTTTATCTTCAGGCATCGGGTTGAGTTCGAAGTAAGTATCTGCTTTTTGAACCCAAGCTCGTGCCGAGGTCGCTCCGACCCCATCAAAGGATGACAGGTTGATCTTGCCAACCTTCCGCTTGATGTCATGGTTATAGTGTCCATAGTGGCCCCGACTTCTACCGCCCAAGTATTTCATCCGGAGCTCCACATAATCCTTGAAGGATATGTCCCCCTCGAGATTTGCATCCCTCCAATCTTGGTTCAATTGTGCTTGCATCTCCTGAAAGGTGGGCTCTTGTTCCCCAAGTGGCGCTTTTGATTTCTAAGGAAAAGTCAACATCAGCGGCCGTGAATGTGAGCGTTGGACGTTTGACCTTCCCGTGACCGAATCATCGCCCTATCCATTCTATTCTCCATACGTTTTTCCCAAGGCCAATTGTCGTAAGGTTTCCTCCATGATTTGTTGTCGTTGTTTTCCTCTGGTTAGGGTGTCGTTGAGCTGAGCTTGGCTTTTGGTTAGCTCCCTTAATAGTGCCATGACTTCTCTTGCAGGATCCTGTGGTTCCCCCATTCGATCGGCCGAATGGTACCTCCTTCTCGTGTACACTTGCATCCACTACACAACAAGCTGGGAAGATCACAAGCTCTGATACCACTGTAATGTTCCCCTACCAATATACGGCAATATGGAGAGTGTGCAGGTGTGACCGTACGGTGAAGGTGAGGGCGTACGGTGGAGGTGACCTGTGAGTGTGCTAAGTACGGTGAGGGGGTGGAACCATACGGTGCAAATAAGAGTGTACGGTGGGGATGTAGGAGATGATGTACGGTGGGGATGTAGGAGATGGTGTACGGTGGTAAGGTACGGTGGGTGTACGGTGGAGGTATGGCATACGGTGGAGGTATGGCGTACGGTGGGGTTGGTGAGATGTGCGGTGGAGTGAGAGGTGTACGGTGGAAGTATGGTGTATGGTGGGGATGTACGGTGGAGGTGTGAGGTGTACGGTGGTATAACCGTACGGTGTGCTCCAGTGAATGTGCGGTGAAGGGTTGATCTTCCGTAAGCAATAAATTCTGAATATTAGGAATTCCTTGTGCATGTATCGGATTAACAGATATGCAACTGGAGTGATAAACAATGATGAGATTCAAGATTTGCCAGATCCAGAATGAGTACAAATAAACAGAATAGGCTGAGGGGTGAATCTCACCGAAACTACAAATACCCAATAGGGAGGGTCTTTCACCTCCGAAATGGCAGATACCAGAACTCCAACAAGAATTCACACAAGAGAGAAAAAAATACCAAAATTCGCATACCTACAACAATGACTAACACGGCCATATATATGGGCTTCAGGAAACTTCCCAAAGGATTACAAACGGGCCGACACAACCAACCAAAACTTGCCTAATCTAATTAAATAAAAGGGCCCGAAAGATTTGTTATTAAATTTGGGGCCTTATAATAAAGTAATTAGATTCATTATTTAATTATATCGGGGACATCACATGTAGCTCTTGTTCAAGACAAGTTTCTCACTTCTCCTATCTGAGACAACCGACTGCAGCTATGTCACCTTATGCAAAGAAAGAATAAACAAACTAGGCTTGTGGGGTCAATTGTCTTCTGTTGCATGTAGCTGGAGTGGTAGAAAGGGTTGAATCAACTAGAGCAGCAGTTGGTACAATTGATCATTCTAGAGGCCAGCCTTCTAGATCTGTATAGTCCCTCCACTGTAATGCTTTTTCATGCTTTTGTTTCAACTTTCAGTCTTCTATTGAATGTTTTCTTTGGATAGTCAAATAGTTGGTTTTGTTAAGGTTTTAACACATCGGTATCTTGGAAAAATAGACTTGATTAAAATGTTAAAAATATTGGAAAGTTTACTCCCTACTTAGTGAATCAATATAATGCACTTTTACCAATTAAAACTTATAAATCACAATAACATCATTTACTCACATCGATAATCATGCACATGAGAAGAACACGATAACATACAATATTTATGTGGAAACACTTACAGGAGAAATCTACGACAAAAATATTGCTTTTATTAATCTTCTTTTTAAAAAATTTGTAGGCACCAATCTACTAGAGGTACCAACCCCTCATTCGATTTGTGAGCACCAACCCACTAGAGGCACCAACCTCTCAACCCGTAGGCACCAATCCCTAGTGCTAAGCACCAACTTAGAGATAGACAACAATCTCTCCTTTAGGAAGCACCTACTTCCAAAGCAAAGTACTACCTTCTATATTACTCCTTCAACAAATGATGGACATTATGATGATATTATTTATCTCCTACATATATTCACCTTATGATTCTCTTCTTCTCATTAACAATAATATAAAAATGCTTGTATGTTCACACACACTTGCATATTATTTCAATATATTATCCTTATCTTTGCACATATATATCCATTATAGATCTCTCATATATGTTTTATAAATCTGCTCAAATCTGATTCAACACATGTTTGTATATTCTCTCCACACTTGATCTCTTTGAGTGTTCTTTATATTCACTTCATTGTTTCACTCAAATCATGCATATTTTTCTCTTTCAAATCTGCATATTGAATGATCTATATCTTCTTTGTGTATAAATTTGCTGGTATGTGTATTATCTTTTTCTCCACTTTCACTTATCTCTACAAATCTCACTCGAATCTTATATCTTTTTATGTCTTCATGAAATGATGCATCTCTTATAAAGGATACAACTATTTGAATGGGTGTGTCTTTTAGTTTACAAATCTGTCTTGATCATGTATATATCTTCCTTACAAATCTGCCTTGTCTATGTACTTCCTTCTTTATGATATTCTCTTCTCCTCAAGGTCTACTATAAGTCTATTCACAAATCTGCTACAATACTGCCCATAAATCTGCCATAATGTCTGCCATTAAATTCACTCTAACATTCCTCACAATCCCTTCATTAAATCTGCAAATATACTCCTTAAGATCTGCTCTATTTTATGCTTGAATCTGCTAGTGTAGTAATGATAAATTTCTATATGTTTTCCACACACATCTCACTTCAAAGCACCTCTATCAAGTCATCAGCAACAGCTGAGACAAAGGTCTTCTCAAGCCCCTCGGGGTGGGCAAGGTTCTCGTACACCAGTTGTCAAAGACGACAGTTGGCATCATGCCAAGGGCACACAGCACAATCGTCCTACACATAGTGGTCAGCACAATTAGAGCAGATGTAGTTTTCATTAGTCCCCTGCACCTAGACATGGACAAGATAGAGGACCATGTTACTCTTATGGCAAGCAAGGCCTGTGATGTCCCCTTCTAGCTAGAGACATCACTCTAGCTTGTGATTAGCCTATCAAAGATCCTCGTAGGCTAGTAGGATTGGATAGAGGGTCACCTTGGCGTGGAGATCTTCCGGGGACAGAGCAGAGTACACTTCTGGGTTGCCAGAGTTTGTTTATGATGAGTTTTGCTTTGAGTTTGGCTTGGCCAGGCTATTTTTAGCAGTTGGAGATGGACCCCTGCTATTTTTAGCAGACATCACGGTCATATGGGTGGTCAACTAGTGAGCTCCAGTTTTAGACGGCATAGCTAAATTCAAAATATTTGTGGAGTTAGACAAGTTTGAATGACTTAGCATTTATTATTAAGTGATTTAATAATAAAGTTATAAAGTGACTTTATATTATAATCACTTAACTTGAGGGTCAACTCATCATTAGACGGGGCCATGTTTTTAATTAAATTATCAGAGCCAGACTATTGAAATATTAAAATTAAATGCCCATTTAATGATTAAAATCGTTTTGACACCCAAAGTGAAATTAAATGAAATTACAAGCAAAATTGTAATTAAGAGGACTAGGGTACGACTTGGAAAAAAGGATATATAGCGTTGAGTTTGGAAAGAAGAGCATGGCTATTTTATTTTGACATTGTGAAATTGAAAGGGTTTTGCATTGGAGACTAGGGTTTTCAGCCACCATTGGAGGACGTAGTTGCTTCAATGTTCACCATCTGAGCTGATGAAATATTCAGTGATATTTGGTTTCAGGAAGACTTCATTCAGAGGTCTTATTTGCATCTAATTGCGCAGAATTGAAGAATAAATTCACGAGAAATTATTGCAGATTTATTGAAGAAATTTTGGTGATTAACAAGTACGGTACGGATTGCTACAGTGCCGCCGTACGGATTGCTACAGTGCCGCATGAACAATACCACGTGAATAGTGCCGCCGTACGGACTGCTACAGTACCGCGTGAACAGTAATTTTTTTCAAAAAAATTAAAATTTGCAGTTTGCAGATTTTTCAACTACTGGGACAGCAAAAATCAGGTTTTTTATCTTACATTGTAATAAATTTGTTTCCTAGGCATATTGGCCATAAAACAGAACAACATTCCCTTGATAGTCTCGTAAATTAATTCCAGTAGTAATATTATTGTTTCAGTGTTATTTTAAGCATAGGAGTTTATTTCAGTATTGTATCATTGCTCATTATTACCATAAAACACAAAAAAATCTATAAACATTCAAAAACCAAAACAAATTCAAATCTACTGCATTCAAAAGAAACAGTCAGCAGAGGAGAGCCAAGTTGGGTTCTTACATTGGTATCAGAGCTAAATCCTGCCACCCTGAGGGTTTAGCAATCACATGCAGCCGCCTGAGGTTGGCTCTCACAGATATTACACTCGCAGGCGAGCTTTGTTTGACAGGGAACAAGAATTTGACAGGCAGCCGGGCACCATGGGTGACAGGCAAGGGGGTAGCCCACCTAGAGGCAATAGGAATGAGGAGCAAGAAACAAGGGAATTTTTCAGAGCAATGGCTACAGGACAGCAGCAGATGTCTCAGGCCTTGCAGGCACTCACCACCATGATTGAGCGCATGAACCCACAAGACAGACAAAATCAGGAGCAAGGGGATAACAGGAGTGCAGTGGGGTCACCTAGAGCTCAGAGGACTCATTCCAGGACAGCAGACAGGCCTACACCTCCTACCTTCATTAGAGATGAGCCTGAGGTAGCACCTACAGGAGAACCAGGAGAGGAGATGTTCGCAGATATCCTCATGGCTGCGAATGACGAATGGGATTTATTAACTCCACAGGTGCGAGAGAGGATGACATTCGAGAGGTTTGTTAATCAGAGGAGAGAGCATTACAGGTCACTCAAACAGGATAGGAGGCCTAGAGGTCAAAATAGTGAGCTAAATAGGGTTACAGGCAAGCTTACTATGCCTACATTTGATGGGAGTGGTAAGATGACAGCTCAAGCTTGGATTCATAAGCTTGACACATTTTTGGCACTGAGGCCAATGACAGAGATTGAAGCTATCAAATACGCCACTTTCCATTTGGAGGGAGTAGCACATGACTGGTGGTACCATGGTATGGTAACACTTCAGCATAATCAGGTGACAGAGTACCAGGACTTCGTGGATAGGTTGGTTGAAAGATTTGACAAGAAAGATCCAGAGGTTTACTTCCGGGACTTAGCACAACTAAAACAAACAGGCAACTTGGAGTATTTCATTGGTGAATTTCAGCGGTTGGCAGTCATGGTGCCAAACATTTCAGAGCGTAGATTGATAGTTCTTTTCATTGAGGGCCTATCCGAACCACTGAGAGGTTGGATAAAGGCATTTGATCCTATTTCTTTACAGGAAGCTATGAAAAAGGCAAGAAGTATGGAACATGCAGTCCCAACAAACAAATTTCAGTCCAAAGGAGCATCTTCTAGTAAGGATAACAAACCATTTTATAAAAAACCAGAGAGGACTGATTTTAAAAATGATTCTAAAGATAAAACTCCAGCACCTTTTGACAGGGAAACATTAAATGATTTGAGGAAGAAAAAATTATGTTTCTACTGTAAGGGACCCTATGATGCAAACCATGATTGTCCTCTTAGACCAAAGGGCAAAGCTAACAGAGTTATGTGGGCATACTATGAGGAATCAGAATCAGATAATTCAGATCAGCAGTCTGATATAGAGGAAATAGATGGTGAAAAAGAGGAAGACAAGGCTGAAAACTTGTCTAAAATGGAGTCCAAGGATGGGGAAGGAGATGGGCAACTTAGGGAAGCTCGTCTCACTAGTATTAGGCAGGAAGGGTCATTCCGGATGAGAGGAGTGCTTGCTGGACAGCGAGTCATAACTTTGGTTGATACAGGTGCCACTCATAATTTCATTGATGCTAGGATGGTGGAGAAGCGTGGCATACAAACAGAGGAGTTTGGGGGAATTAGAGTGAGGGTAGCTGATGGCTATGTCCTCAAATGTGATCGTAAGATCACTGGACTCCCATTGAAAGTTAATAATTATGACTTTAAGGCAGATTTCTATGTTGTGCCTATGGGAGATACAGATATAGTCCTTGGGATGAGTTGGTTGCATGATATTGGGGAGTTCACTCTTAACCTCAAGGAGATGGAGATGAGGTTTAAAGTGAATGGGAAGACACATATTCTTAAGGCAATCAGGGACAGTGATCTCAGGATGGTTTCTTTCCGGAGGATGGCTAGATTGATTCGACATGATCAGGTAGAGTGGGCAGCAGAGTGCATGTTGATGCCATCACAGGAGGGACAACAGAAGATTGAATATCCTCCTGATATTCAGGAGCTTAGAGTTAAACACTCTAAGGTTTTCAGTGACATTCCACCAGGTAGACCACCAGACAGGGGTATTGAGCACATCATTGAGTTAGAGGAGGGGGCTAAACCCATCATGATTACACCTTACAGGCATCCGAAGAGGTTGAAGGATGAAATTGAGAAAACCGTAAAGGAGTTACTTGCTATGGGCCACATTAGACCAAGTAAGTCTCCTTTCGCTTCTTCAGTGGTCTTAGTGAAGAAGAAGGATGGGACATTGAGGATGTGCATTGATTACAGGGTGCTTAATAGGAAGACAATTAAAAACAGGTACCCCATTCCTAAGATCGATGAGTTGATAGATGAGCTTCATGGAGCTTGCTTCTTTTCAAAGATAGATTTGAGATCAGGTTATCACCAGATCAGAGTTAGAGAGCAGGACATTGAGAAGACAGCCTTTAGATGTCATTGTGGCCATTTTGAGTTTGTAGTTATGCCATTTGGGCTAACTAACGCACCTGCTACTTTTCAAGCAACAATGAATCGGGTTTTCCATCCTCAGTTGAGGAAATTTGTACTTGTCTTCTTCGATGATATCTTGGTGTACAGTAGATCTTGGGAGGAGCACTTGGTTCACCTTGACACGGTGTTGGATATATTGGGCAGAGAGTCCTTGTATGCAAAGGAGTCAAAGTGTGATTTGGGCATGACAGAGTTGTTGTACTTGGGTCACATCATCAGTGCAGAGGGCGTACGCATGGATCCTGAAAAGATTCGTGCCATTGTGGAGTGGCCTTCACCGGTGAACCTTACACAGTTGAGGGGCTTTTTGGGATTATGTGGTTTCTACAGGAGGTTTGTGGATGGATATTCTAGGCATGCAGCACCCTTGACAGATTTGATGAGAAAGGGAGCTTTCTTGTGGACTCCTGAGGCACAGGAGTGTTTTGAGAAATTTAAGGAGTTGATGACTTCTTGTCCAGTGTTAGCATTACCAGATTTCAGCAAACCTTTTGAGCTACACTGTGATGCTTCCGAGGAGGGCATTGGAGCGGTGCTTATGTAGGAGAAGCACCCTATTGCTTATGAGAGCAGGAAATTGAGAGGGCCAGAGCGGAGCTTCAGCATATATGATAAGGAGATGTTAGCTATTATGCATGCTTTGGCTAAATTCAGGCAATATTTGGTAGGTAGCAAATTTTGTATCAAAACCGACCATAATAGCCTAAAATACTCTTTGGGGCAGCGAGATCTCAATGATAGGCAGCAAAAGTGGGTGAGCAAGTTACAGTCCTATGACTTTGACATTACATATTTTAAGGGGACACAGAATGTAGTTGTTGATGCCTTATCACGTCGGCCCCATTTGAGCTTATTGACAGACATATCGGAGGATTGGAGACACTTGATCCTTGCAGAGTATGCAAAGGATACTTGGGCAGCTGGATTCATAGATGGGAATATTCAGGACAGCAAATACACCCTTGTGAATGAGCTCATCATTTACAAAGGGCGAATATTTTTGGTTCCAGGATCAGCAGTGAGGAGGATGGTTCTGAAATCTTTTCATGATTCACCTATGGCAGGACATCCCGGTTACTACAAGACATACCGGCAGATTAGAGAGCGCTTCACATGGAAAGGGCTCAAAGCAGAGGTACTTCAGTATGTTAGGGAGTGTCCCACCTGCCAACAGAATAAGCAAGAACACTCCTATCCAGCCGGTTTACTTCAGCCACTTCCGATTCCTGATAGGAAGTGGGAGTGTTTGTCTATGGACTTCATCACAGGACTGCCTAGGGCCCAAGGCAGGGACTGCATATATGTGGTTGTGGATCGCCTTACGAAGTTTGCACACTTCTTTCCGATCACTGCTACATACACTGCTACACAGGTGGCAAAGTTGTTCTTCAAGGAGATATTTAGATTACATGGCTTACCTCGGAGCATTGTGAGTGACAGGGACAGCAGGTTTATGAGTCACTTTTGGCAGGAGCTATTCAGGTTGTGTGCGACAGAGCTCACTCCGAGTACTAGCTACCACCCTCAGACAGATGGTCAGACAGAGATAGTGAACAAATGGGTGGAGGGATATCTCAGAAATTATATAGCAGGGCAACAGAAGGCATGGGTAAAGTGGATTTATCTCTGTGAGTATTGCTACAATACCACTTATCACATGTCTATTCAGATGTCACCCTTTATGGCCCTGTATGGGTATGAGGCACCCAATTTTATGGATCTGCTTTTGAGTGACAGTAGAGTGCCCAGTGCAGGTGATTTGTTACAGGAGAGTCAAGACATTGTTAAGACTCTCAAGGATAATATAACTAAGGCACAAAATCAGCAGAAGCAGTATGCAGATCAGAAGAGGACTAAGCGGACTTTTGAGGTTGGAGATATGGTGTATCTTATGTTGCAGCCTTACCGTCAATCCACTCTCAAGAAGAGTGGTGCCGAGAAACTTAAGCCACGATACTATGGTCCATTTAGGATTATCAGGAAAGTGGGAGAGGTGGCTTATGAGTTAGATTTACCGGCAGAGAGCAAGGTGCACAACGTTTTTCATGTGTCACGCCTCAAGAAGGCGCTAGGACATCATATTGTGCCTTCTACAGTACTACCACCCCTGGATGATGAGGGAAAACTTGTTTTGATACCGGAGGCTATCATTGATTTCAGAGAAAGGAACTTGAGGAGACGTACCATCCGGGAATATTTGGTGAAGTGGAAGGATTTGCCAGTAGAGGATGCTACTTGGGAGAGCGAGGAGATTTTACAGCATCCAGAGTTGAGATTGCTTGAGGACAAGCAATTTCAGGGAGGGCGGACTGTGATGTCCCCTTCTAGCTAGAGACATCACTCTAGCTTGTGATTAGCCTATCAAAGATCCTCATAGGCTAGTAGAATTGGATAGAGGGTCACCTTGGCGTGGAGATCTTCCGGAGACAGAGCAGAGTACACTTCTGGGTTGCCAAAGTTTGTTTATGATGAGTTTTGCTTTGAGTTTGGCTTGGCCAGGCTATTTTTAGCAGTTGGAGATGGACCCCTGCTATTTTTAGCAGACATCACGGTCATATGGGTGGTCAACTAGTGAGCTCCAGTTTCAGACGGCATAGCTAAATTCAAAATATTTGTGGAGTTAGACAAGTTTGAATGACTTAGCATTTATTATTAAGTGATTTAATAATAAAGTTATAAAGTGACTTTATATTATAATCACTTAACTTGAGGGTCAACTCATCATTAGACGGGGCCATGTTTTTAATTAAATTATCAGAGCTAGACTATTGAAATATTAAAATTAAATGCCCATTTAATGATTAAAATCGTTTTGACACCCAAAGTGAAATTAAATGAAATTACAAGCAAAATTGTAATTAAGAGGATTAGGGTACGACTTGCAAAAAAGGATATATAGCGTTGAGTTTGGAAAGAAGAGCATGGCTATTTTATTTTGACATTGTGAAATTGAAAGGGTTTTGCACTGGAGACTAGGGTTTTCAGCCACCATTGGAGGACGTAGTTGCTTCAATGTTCACCATCTGAGCTGATGAAATATTCAGTGATATTTGGTTTCAGGAAGACTTCATTCAGAGGTCTTATTTGCATCTAATTGCGCAGAATTGAAGAATAAATTCACGAGAAATTATTGCAGATTTATTGAAGAAATTTTGGTGATTAACAAGTACGGTACGGATTGCTACAGTACCGCCGTACGGATTGCTACATTGCCGCGTGAACAGTACCACGTGAATAGTGCCGCCGTACGGACTGCTGCCGCGTGAACAGTAATTTTTTTCAAAAAAATTACTGTTTGCAGTTTGCAGATTTTTCAACTACTGGGACAGCAAAAATCAGGTTTTTTATCTTACATTGTAATAAATTTGTTTCCCAGGCATATTGGCCATAAAACAGAACAACATTCCCTTGATAGTCTCGTAAATTAATTCCAGTAGTAATATTATTGTTTCAGTATTATTTTAAGCATAGGAGTTTATTTCAGTATTGTATCATTGCTCATTATTACCAAAAAACACAAAAAAATCTATAAACATTCAAAAACCAAAACAAATTCAAATCTACTGCATTCAAAAGAAACAATCAGCAGAGGAGAGCCAAGTTGGGTTCTTACAAGGCCACATAGTAGTAAATTGTCCCAAGAGGTCAGTTGTAGAGAGTAGTCAGAGACAAGCGGCTTCAGAGCCTGCTCTAGGGGATGTTGGGAAATCTCACAAAGTATTTGCGGCGGTTGATAATCATTAAGTTGAGCATTGGGGCACTGTGGTTGAGTCATCAAGTGTATTGAGTTGGATTCATACAAACACTCTATTTGATTCCGGTGCTTCAGATTCTTTTATTTCCCAATTCCTTGTGAAGTGTTGTGAGCTTGTCGCAACAAGGCAAAGCAATAGTTGGTAGGTGGAGTTGAACTGGTGCCAAGGTGGTTGCAAACTCCCTAGTTCGTGGTTGTGTGTTGAATTCAAGCAGCTTCACCACCACCGTTGACATACACATTCTACCTTTGGGGTCCTATGAGATAGTCTTGGGTATGGATTAGTTAGAGGCTCGTCAAGCTTGTATTGATTTCCAAAGTAAGTCGCTTAAGTTTTTGGATGATTTAGGTAAGCGAGTATAGCTTTCAGGGGTCCAAAGACCTATATCCCTTCATATGATTTCAGCTAAGAAGCTAAAGCGAAGCATGCAATGGGGTTGTCAAATGTTTCCTATCTCAATGAGTGACCTTGCTGAGGGTGAGTGTCTGGAGGTATCTCTTGATGATCATCCTCTTCTTCAAGATTTTGCAAATGTGTTTCTAAGTGAAATCCCAAGTATGCTACCAAAGTGCGATATAAACTTTCATATCAACCTTGTCCCTAGAGTAGAGCCCATATCTCAGGCATCGTATCGTATTACCACCTAGGAGTTTGGTGAGCTTCATCTACAGTTGTGTTGTGACGTATTCACACATCGCCCCATTGCAAATGGGGACCTGTTGACGTGTATTTTGTACACAATCATACACAGAATAAAATACCCAAGGGTACCTTATCCTCTCTTGAATAAAATCTCTAATTGCTGAAGATATCGCAAGAAGGATCAGTTAGGGTGACTTCAATGTTCTTTTAAGTAGGGTCTCTACGTGTGGATAAGCACCAATGGTCGTTGTGATTGCTGTGTCATCAAGGGGCCTTACGTTTCCGAAGTAGAATTTCCTAAACTAAACGAATTCTCAAAAAGATCAAAAGAGTAGGGCTTGCAAGAGATCTAGTCTAATCTAACCCTAAGAATGACTCAATGTGGACGAGACTTGGCAAGATTCTACCAACTTCAATATTGCCATAAAATAACAACTCAATTGAAATTGATGCGATCTTCTAAGGTAACAAATGATTTTTCAATTCATTAAGGATCATAGATACTACCACAAAGGCACATATCCAAGATACAACAATGATTGAAGGTTTAAGTGATTCAAGTTTATCCAGTTGACCACGCAAGGCATTCCTACAATCAGCAAGAAGCTAGTGGTTTGGAGAGTGAATCTCACCGACGATCAAGTCCAACACTTTATCCTTCAAACTAAAATACTACTTTGATTGAGAATGATTCAAGAAAGTGAACAACCATGAAGATAACCATAAGAATTGCAATAAAACACCATAACTTCAATATTCTATTGATCTCAAAGCCATCATGAACAACAATTGTTTGAAATTCCTTCCTCAAAGCTCAATCTTGCTACAAATCAAATTGCTAATCTCTAATATCTCTCTAATTTTCTAATTTCTCCTTAATCTCTAGTTTTCTAGTTACAAAATGAAAAGAAATGAGGGTATATATAGCATCCTCAATTACAATGAACGGTCCAGATCAAAAAAGAAGATCAATGGCCAAGATTATGACACCTAAACCCTAATTAGGGTTTATTACAAATAGCCCCTTTTTTACTGAACAATATTAAATGCATAGCCAAATATTAAATTTGGCACGAAAATCTAGGAGATGTAGACCAATGACAATTAAGGTGCCACATCATCTATAACAACCTTTCTTCTAGAATCTTATTCCCTTTCCAATGCTCCTTTTTAGCATATGCAATGAATCTAGACACGATTCCTTCGATCTCAGCAATTGGAATCTCGGGAAGATTCTTCATTCGTTCCTCCAAGTGGATGACCTGATCGAAAGCCTTGAGAAGAGCAGCGTCCCATCCAGGTTCAAGTTCTTTGATCTTCTCAATCAGGAGCATGGTGGCAAACATCTGATCTTGTTGCTCATTTGTAATATCATTCTCATCTTTGCAAAAGATGACCTTGACTCTATCTTCTAATTCTTGCAAATCCACATCTGTCTCAACTGCAATCCTCCTGCCAAGAATAGCACATAATACTTCGAACACTTTGTCCTGGATCGGATGGATAATCTCTTCAACTTGATTGCATTTGTTACTGATGTCCTCGAAGAGAACTTCCTTCATCTGGAGTAAAGTCGACCACTGAAGTAAACTATGAGGTCCTCCATCCATTATCTTTTCTTGGGCTAGGACCTTCCTTGATGTTTGTCTGATTACTTGCAGGACAGGAATGATAACATCCTTAGTATGAGCAAAAGCAGCTACTGTTATCATTAGGTTGTGGATGACCTCAAGAACTTGAATAGCTCGGTGAATGGTCTACATCATCCTTGTTGCAAATTCAATAGCAACTGTATGGGATTTGTCAATCCAAGAGCTCATAAGCTGAACCAAACTTCTGACTCTCTCTGGCTCGCCAACTGATTCAAGGGGAAGTGCCTGTGTAGGAGATACTGCTGGATCGTGACGTCTCAAAGGCTGATTGAGATGGCTAAAGTAGCCTCTCCAAGCACTGACCTCTCGCTCAAGCTTTCTATTTTTCTCCATTTCTTCCCTAAGCTTGTCTTTCAATGCTTCAAATGAATCGGTGGCCTCATCTAGTGTCTGCTCGGCTGTGAGTGGACCAAGCTCAAATGTCTCTACATCATATTCTTCTGCGAGGATCTCACCTTCATACTTGTCCACTGCTGGTGTAGCTATCTGCAATTTCCTGGATCCTGTCTCATCTCTGATCATCTTGGACATCTTGGTGGCTTTCCTCTTTTCTGTCACTTCCTGAGAATTTCGAACAAGGCTCTCTAAATCAATCACATTATCTTCGTCCTCTATCACAATCACCCTTGTTAGTCTCTCTTTTAACCAATCTGGAATGGCAGATCTTGTTTCTCTAACCTGTATCTCATTAGGCAATGTTTCTTCTTCTCAGAGAGGAGATGTTACTTCATTATCTTCCTTATCTTCATGTAGCTCATTAGCTTGGAGAGACCCACTTGGTGATCTTCGAGGTGCCTGTCCTTCTTTATCGTTCTGTACCATTGATTCCATAGACTCCTCTATCTCAAGTGTCCTCTTCTCAGGTTGAGAAGATGTGCCGGATGAATGATCTCGGTTGGCCTCTTGCTTCTCCTTGGAAGATTCTCTTTTCTCAGGTCTCTCTTTCCTCTTCGAGCCTCTTGGATGGGGATTGCCCTCACTTACGCTTCGAAGGTTGCCTTCGCTTGCATTTCTGGGATTAGGATTACCCTCACTTACACTTGCTCCTCCTTCAACGGGTCTTTCTTCCAAAGTGAAAGTCATAGATATGCCTTGCTCTCTCAACTTCTGATGCTGCACATCAACCCATCTGCGAGTACAAGACAAGACTGGAGCCATCAAAGCATCTAGATCCACAACCTCGGGTTCATTCCAATCTAGCCTCACTGATTTGCTTTCTCGATCATAAGATGATTGGAGATGTCTACCACTATCCTGAGCTTGGTCGGCCACTCTGTAAATTTTGCATTTTCTGATAAAGTCTAAAGGCAATCTAGAATGCATCTTTCTTTTCACTTCAAGGTCATCCAAGAGATTCATCACAAAGTCCTCTATCTGAAACTCATGCTTATATTTTCTTCCGACTGTCTCCTCTATATACCCATATGGATCAAAGCTCTCTCTCAAGGCAAAGAATGAAAATGAATATAAAGCTAACTCTTTCTCTGCATCATCCATGGCTAGAGCATTAGGACATACCTCAACTGAATTCCCTAATATGATAGGCACAGGAACTCCATTTCCATGTCTGTGTCTGAATGCTTTCACATAAGCTGCCAACTGTCTTGTTACCTCAAGTAACACTATTCTGTCTGTCGGATATCTTGGCAACATGTAGGGAGGTGAAGGACATCCATGAACTCTAATATATGTAAACTTCTGGAATTGGATAAACCATGCACCGTACCTCTTTACAAGCTCTTGTGCATCTTGAGATAGCCGATTGTGAATCCCGCCTTGCAATGTCCTGGTGATGTTCATCGTGAAGGTATCATTGACTAACTTGTAGTTACTTCCTGGCGGATGATGCAAGTGAACATAGGAATCACAAACTCTGACTTCCCCGGGCCCTCTTCCGATCACTCCTCTGTGAGGTAGTCCTGCATACTCAAAGCTCCTGATCAAGGCATATATGATGTATGAACTCATGTGGAAAGACTTGGTAGCCTTCAATCTCCTTAACTGTACGTCCAAGCAATGGCTAATCATTCTAACCCAATGGATTGTTCCTTTTCCCTGAACTATCACTTGGATGAAGTAGAACATCCACTTCTCAAAATAGAAGGCTTGAGGAGCCCCTGTAACTCGATTGAGTAATGTTATCAAATCTCTGTACTCCTCCTGGAAGTCGATCCTATGTGGTGTGTTCGGAATCTTGCTCAGGCGAGGACGACTTTTGAGTAACCAGCTCTTATTGATGATGCTTAGGCAAGTGTCTGGATCATCTTCGTACATGGACCTGGCTCCTTCTAAGCTTTCATAAATCATATCTTTATGTTTTGGCAAGTGAAGAGCTTCACTGATAGCTTCCTCTGAAAGATAAGCAAAAGTGTCTCCTTCCTTGGACACTATCGATCTGGACTGTGGATCATAATGGCGAGCACACTCGATCATCAACTCATGGCACTGGATTGCTGGAGGGAAGCCGGCCGCCTTGATAATGCCACTTTCAATTATTCTCCTTGCGACAGGTGATGGCTTGCCGATTGTGAATCCCGCCTTGCAATGTCCTGGTGATGTTCATCGTGAAGGTATCATTGACTAACTTGTAGTTACTTCCTGGCGGATGATGCAAGTGAACATAGGAATCACAAACTCTGACTTCCCCGGGCCCTCTTCCGATCACTCCTCTGTGAGGTAGTCCTGCATACTCAAAGCTCCTGATCAAGGCATATATGATGTATGAACTCATGTGGAAAGACTTGGTAGCCTTCAATCTCCTTAACTGTACGTCCAAGCAATGGCTAATCATTCTAACCCAATGGATTGTTCCTTTTCCCTGAACTATCACTTGGATGAAGTAGAACATCCACTTCTCAAAATAGAAGGCTTGAGGAGCCCCTGTAACTCGATTGAGTAATGTTATCAAATCTCTGTACTCCTCCTGGAAGTCGATCCTATGTGGTGTGTTCGGAATCTTGCTCAGGCGAGGACGACTTTTGAGTAACCAGCTCTTATTGATGATGCTTAGGCAAGTGTCTGGATCATCTTCGTACATGGACCTGGCTCCTTCTAAGCTTTCATAAATCATATCTTTATGTTTTGGCAAGTGAAGAGCTTCACTGATAGCTTCCTCTGAAAGATAAGCAAAAGTGTCTCCTTCCTTGGACACTATCGATCTGGACTGTGGATCATAATGGCGAGCACACTCGATCATCAACTCATGGCACTGGATTGCTGGAGGGAAGCCGGCCGCCTTGATAATGCCACTTTCAATTATTCTCCTTGCGACAGGTGATGGCTTGCCAATGTAAGGGACCTCTCGAAACCTCTTCACACTGAAGTTCCCCAAGTTAGTATCTCCAATGTGGCTCCACTTAGACACGATCTTGGTCTCCAATTCTTCGTTCTTTTGATCTTCCTTCATGAGAGCTGGACGACTGGTGGATGCTCCTGCCTTTGGGGTCGCCATTGTAACACCTACACAACATTTCATAATAAGAAATAGATTTTGCAATGTATAAACATAAATTAGATTAAAGATTGAATTTAGGAAACTTCATGATAAGTCCTTGAGTTATCATTTCCTAAATACGATTGAGCTACTGGAAATTCAAAATTTCAAAATTCAAAATTAAGATTAAGACTATGACGATCAAAATTCAAAATTTGGACAAAGGAGATCTTGCCATACCTCACTTGAGAGCTAACTCTAAAAAGATGCAAAATAAGGAAATTCGCCTAGGCAAAAACGAAGTTTGAAGTCTTCAATGTGGTCCTCCTCTAGCAAAGGCGCCTTTCTTAGTTAATTTCACCACCTTTGGGGTCTCCAACGTGATGATAGAGTATTCGCTCTACCTCTAACCGAATTTGCACCCTTCCTTGATGAGATTTCGCACTTTCTCCTTGTCTTCTCCAAATCGCATGCAAATGAACGATTAAATGATGATTTGAAATGAGATATCACACCCCCTTTATATAAGCGCTTACCTCTTCAATCCCCCATAGGCCGACTTTTGAAAATAGGCAAATAATAAATAAATTTCAAATAAAAATAGAGGCCGACTTTGTAAAATATAGAAAATAAAACCCAAGCGCTCCAATTTTATTTATTTAATTAATTGATTAATTAAAATGCCTTTATAATTAATTATTTCGATTTTAAAAGGCAAAATTAATTAATTAAATACCTTGTGCGCACCCATTAAATGCCAATTTTAATTAAATATTTCAAGGTTTATCGAAATTAAGCATTTAATGTATTTCAAAATTTATTGGCGCCAAACACATGAGAGATGTAAGGGATACAAACCATATCGCTCTGGTCCCTGGGAGAGGGACAGGAGCGCCTTAGCTTTTTAAACTTGATTTTCACGTTCAAAACCACTTCCTCTACGTTGAAACTGGCATTTTAAATAGGAACCTTGAGCTTGATTGATTCAATGTTTTGAAACGAATGCCTCCTAGACCATTTTCGCTCTGGTCCCTGACTGAGGGACAGGAGCGAACTTTGTATTTTAGCTTAAAATTGTCTAACTTTTAACATTAACTCCTCATTCATCACCTTTCTAATGACATTTTCAACCTTGTGTGGCCTAGGCTTGACGAAGCTTTTGAAGGAAATGACTAATTTTATGAATATCGCCCTGGTCCTTGACTGAAGGACAGGAGCGATTTTGCATCCTTGCTCAAGTTAATCACTTTTTGACGTTTGGTTCCTTGTCCATCATCCTTCCAAGGACATATTCAACCTTGTGTAACTTTGCCTTGGCGTGATCTAGGAAGAAAAGGATTGATTTTATGAATATCGCCCTGGTCCTTGACTAAAGGACAGGAGCGAACTTTTGTTCATTGGGCTAATCCTTGTTCGTATCAACTTGCAATTGCCTTCAAAGTATAAAATGGTGTTCCTTACTCCTTTTTGAACATTTGAAATGGAAGTGGCACCTCAAAATTAAGCATACTTAGACATTTCGCTCTGGTCCCTGGGAGAGGGACAGGAGCGAACTTGACCATTTCCATCACTTTTCGCGGTCCTTGCAACTTTGTTTCTCTTCGAGGCGTTCCAAACATCATTGCCCCCTGATACCTTGGCCTGGAGTGGTTTAAACTTGGAGGGGAATATTAGATAGCCTTGATTTCGCCCTGGTCCCTGGCTGAGGGACAGGAGCGAACTTTCACTTATAAGCTCATTCGTGCTTTGCCAACTTTCAAATTTGTCTTCAACGGACTCATTATGTTCCCCTTCACTTATCTTTAACATGCGACTTGCTCCAACTTGGTGGGAAATTTGTCTTAAGAAGAAATCGCTCTGGTCCCTTGGAGAGGGATAGGAGCGCCTAGGCAAATATGGGCTTCATTTGGTATCTTGCAATCTTCAAATGATCTCCAATAGATTCGTTGTGCCTCCTTTTACTTGCCTCAAACTTAAAAACCCATTTCACTTCGCCAAAAACTTGTCTTGTGGAGGAATCGCTCTGGTCCCTGAGAGAGGGACGGGAGCTATCATTAAAATTTGCCCTGGTCCCTGGCAGAGGGACAGGAGCGATTTTGCTTCTAGGGCCAATTTTCTTCTTCGAGGTACAATCAAATTATATTCAACGAGTAAAATGTACCTCCCTTGTTCTTCTCAAATCGCGAAATCGTTCAAATCTTTCAAGGACAAGGCAATTTTGGATTTCAAGCTCCGGTCCTTCAGTGAGGGACAGGAGCGATTTGTCTTCATAGCATGTTTCCTTGTTTGCAAATTTCTTCAAATTATATTCAATGGACAAAAGATGTCCTCCTTTACCTCTTCCAATCCAAAACTCGCCTTGGTCCTGCAAGGACAGTGAAATTTTGAGAAACAAGCTCCGGTCCTTCAGTGAGGGACAGGAGCGATTTGTCTTCATAGCATGTTTCCTTGTTTGCAAATTTCTTCAAATTATATTCAATGGACAAAAGATGTCCTCCTTTACCTCTTCCAATCCAAAACTCGCCTTGGTCCTGCAAGGACAGTGAAATTTTGAGAAACAAGCTCCGGTCCTTCAGTGAGGGACAGGAGCGATTTTTGTCCTTGAGGGCAAAAGTTCAACTTTTATTGCAAACGACTCAATCCTGGCGCTCTATCATGTTGATTTCACCTTCCATTACGTCCTTGATGCTTCAATTTGATCAAAATGAGGTCAAAAATGGTCTAAGTAAGTCATTTCGCCTTGGTCCCTGACTGAGGGACAGGAGCGATTTGACTTTAAACTTTAAAAATTTGCCATTTTGAGTCTCAAAAATCTTTCAAAACCTCCAATTCGTGTTCAACTGCATCTCCTGGCGACCCTGCACAAGACAAATGAAATAAATTAATAACCAAGATGCATAAAATATCATTTTCGCCCTGGTCCCTGGCTGAGGGACAAGAGCGATTTCACTTCCATAGGCCAAAATACCAAGATTTTAAGACTTCAGTCACTTCACAAGGCAAAATTAGGCCATTTCCAATGCTCGGGCTCAATTATCAAAATTCTCAAAAATTAGCCAAAAATCACCCGGACAAAATTCATAATTCCATCATTAACACTTAGGCAAAATTTGGACTTGCATTCGAAAATCTGACTGAACCTAGACAAACTCATTTGACCCCCTGACAGATTCACCTTCTTTCAAAATTGCATCCTACGAGAGGAAGCTCAACAATCTTCAAAATTTGGACTAGACACCGGCTTGAAAACATCAAAACGGAAACCCTAAGGCTTAACCCCAGTCTAGACGACTAACTCACTAACCCAAAACCCTAAAAGCAGAGAGAGAAACAGGCAAAACCGAGCAAAAAGAGGGGGTCCCCATTTTAATGGGGCGATGTGTGAAATGGTCACAACAGGACCCCTGCTTTTTGCTTTCTAGGGTTTGTTTTCTAGGTCTTTTAGGGTTTTGTCTGTTAGCCTTTGCAGGATGAGTGCTGTCGAGGGGATCATTGGATTACAGGGTTTGCTTGAGCCAGGGTGAGTCCACAGGGCCCAGAATTAGGGTTTCTTTGAGAATCTTCCTTAGGGCCTGGTTTTGCTCTCGTTGCTAATTGTGTCTTGCTTTGTGAGTGGATATCATTCCTGAAGGTCCGAGCTGGGTCGAGTTGGTGAGTGATGAAGTCTGAAATGTCATCCGGATCTTCAAATGCCCTGAAATTTGGCTAAGTCTGGAATGTCCTGATCCTGAAATTTGGCCAAGTCTAGAATGTCCTAATCCTGAAATTTGACTAAGTCTAAAAAACTGAAGAATCCTCCAAAAACTAGATTTTGCAATATAACTCCTGGAGGTCCGAAACCACTCTCAAACATCTTGAAAGTATATATGGAATATAACTTAAAGTATAAGTGTTAAATGTTATATTCCATAAAATGATCCTGACAGAGAGTCCAAAATGTCAAATTTCACTCCTGACCCTTCCAAAGGGTCCAAAGCGAATTTCGCTCCGGACCCTTCCAAACGGTCCAGAGCGAAATTCTCCATAAGACATTCTACTTTGACCAAAACCTAGAACTAACGCATTCCCAGGCTTGAATGAAGGCAAAAGCACTTGTTTGAATGAAGAAATGCAAAAAAATGAAATCAGGATCATGGCCTAAGGTGAATTTCGCTCCTAACCCTTCCAAAGGGTCCAGAGCGAAATTCTTATTTCCTCTATTTTTCTCCTTAGCATGACCAAGTTTGAAGACTTTTGAGGCATAATTGAGAAGGTTTGATGCAACTTTGCCTTGGAGAGGAGATTTTAGACCTTCGGATGACGGATTCTAGCCTGGGAGAGGAATTTCGCTCCTGACCCTTCCAAAGGGTCCAGAGCGAAAATCCTTATAACTCTCATTTTCCTTCCTTGTTTTGGATGGGCGTTGGTTTATTAGGCTTTGTGTGTGAGTCTTGATGTATTCTTGCCTTGAGAAGTGTTTTGAAAAGTGAGGATCTTGTCCAAAAATAGGAATTTCACTCCTGACCCTTCCAAAGGGTCCAGAGCGAAATTCTTCATAAGCTTCATTTGCTCCCTTGTTTTGGATACCAACCTTGTTCCATGGGCGAATTTGGGAAGGAAATAACATGTCTCTGCCTTTTGAGGTGATGGAATGTAGAAATGTGAAGGATTTTGGCCAAGATTAGGAATTTCACTCCTGACCCTTCCAAAGGGTCCAGAGCGAAATTCACTATAATCCTCATTTGCTACCTTGAATGGGCTTAAAACCTGGTTCCTCAAGTGGAAAACAATCTATATTTGCCTCCAGGAGAAGATTTAAGTTTGAAAAATGAGCAATTAAAGCCTAAATCAAGATTTTCGCTCCTGACCCTTCCAAAGGGTCCAGAGCGAAAATCAACCTAAGACTCATTTCTGGCCTTATTTGACCAAATTTTGATTTGCAAGGCATTTTGAAGGGAAGAGTAGACATGTTTGGACGTTGGAAATGTTTGAAAGCTTTAAAAAAATGAAGGATTCTAGCCAAGAAGGTGAAATTCCTTGCAAGCCTATTCTTTTGACCTTGTTTTGGCTTAAGACCTTATCCCTTGGGTGAAGGATGATGTTTAGTTACCTCTTGAGGTGATTTTGAGTTGGAAAAAGGAAGAATCAAGCCCAAATCATGATTTTCGCTCCTGGCCCTTCCAAAGGGTTCAAAGCAAAAATCCTCCTAGACCTCATTTCCTTCCCTATTTGACCAAATTGTGATGTCCAAAGCATGTTGAAAGGGGAAATGGACATGATCTTGCCTTTGAGAGTGTTTGGAAGTTGTGAAAATGAAGGATTTTAGCCAGGAAAGGAAATTTTGCTCCTGACCCTTCCAAAGGGTCGAGAGCGAAATTCCTTATAAGCCTACTTTTTAACCTTTCTTGGACATGAAACCTTGTTCCTAGGGCAATGAAGGATGAGATTCTACCTTGCAAAGAAGTTTCAAGTTGAAAGAATGATGATTTTGGGTCAAGAATGAGATTTTCGCTCCTAACCCTTCCAAAGGGTCCAGAGCGAATTTTCTCAAAACCTCTCTTTGCTATCAATTTTTTTTGCTAGATCAAGTGTGGGCTAAGGTAAATTCAAGGAGAAGTTGCCCCTGAGAGTGACTTTAAGTTGCTAGAAACCATGAAAGATGAAGGAATTGAGCCTAAAATTGATTTTCGCTCCTGACCCTTCCAAAGGGTCCAGAGCGAAAATCCTAAAAACCATCTTTTCTTCCAAAATTTGAGCAAAGTCAAACCTGGACAAGGGTGAGAGAAGTCATTTGGATTGCCTTAGAGTGAATTTTGGTCGCCAAGAATGCAAATTTTGAAGCCAAATGGGAATTTCGCTCCTAACCCTTCCAAAGGTTCCAGAGCGAAAAACACTAAAACCATCCTTTTCTCCAAATTTTGTGCTAAGTCAGGCCTGGACTAGGGTGAGAAAAGCTATTTGGAATGCCTTGGAAAGATGTTTGACCTTCAAAAATGTGAATTTTGAGCTAAAGTTGGAATTTCGCTCCTGACCCTTCCAAAGGGTCCAGGGCAAAATTCTTATAGGGTTTGTTCCTGGAGAAAATCTTGGGCAAGTTTCATGTTGATATCTTTTCGTTGATGATTTAAGTTGAAAATGCTATGTTGAAATGAATTTATCATGTGTCCTTAATCATCTTTTTGTTTGTCTTGCAGTTAAAAGGCGACCTTCTCCAGTCCGGCATCAACAAGGACGACCTTCTCCAGTCCAGCGTCATCAAGGACGGCCTTCTCCAGCTCAGCATCATCAAGGACGACCTCTTCCAGTCCAGCATTTGAAGGAAAGGTATACCATCCATCCTGCACATCAAAGACAAACAAGGTTAAAGCAAGGGTCCGTTGAAGAAGCCAATAGTTTCAGAAGAGTTAATTAAAGTTAGCTTCTAAACATCACCAAATTGAACATCAACCAAGTGTCGGACAAGGTGGCATCCCAGTCATCACTCCTCCAGTCGGGTTGGTCCACCTCAGCGTGTCCAGATTCAATGTACCCGACTCATGGGAGATGGCACAAACTTCGATGTACCTACCCCGATTCTCCATTGGTCGAATATTCCAGAGAAGACATGTGTCCAAATAATGCAATTATTTCATTGGCCAGAATTGAGTTTGTTGTAACAAACCCTAATTAGGGTTTCATTGTAAAATCTTGGCCATTGATCTCAAATTGATCTAAGCCATTGAATTGTATTGTGGGCACTATATAAGCCCTGGCTCCTCATTTGTAAAGGCTAATAGTTAGTCAATAATAGCTAATAGTTGATAGTTAGTAATAGAGGCCAGAATAGTAGAATAGCAATTAGAGTAGATTAAAAAGAGAAGGCAAGACATTGTTGCCTTAATTGTAAAGACTTCTTTTCATTGAAGATATGGTGGAATATGTTGTTTCTTTGCAATGTGCATGGTCTCTTGTTGAATCTTCATTTTTGATGATAGATGATTAAATTGAGTGAAGAAAATTGTTGAATGCACCTGTGTGGAATTTGTCTAGTCCATACCACTAGCCTCTTACTAATGGTAAGTGCGCCCTGCGTGGTCAACTAGCATAAAATGAGCTTAATCTTAAGTCGTTACACGTCTATTGTTCATGCATTATCTTGAATGGTGATCATTGTCAGATGGTGTACGATTTGAACATATTGGAAGCATCCCTTCGAAGATCGCACTGAGTTGGTGTTGAATTGTTCAACCTGATGGTGAGACCCAGCCCAATAGGACTCCACCTAGTCATTCATCCATTTTTTTGCATTCTAGGTAGTAGAGTAGACGTCCTGAACCCTGCATCTTTTGTCATTTGTTTGTCTTCCAGTTAGTTAATAGGACTTGGGATTCCAGCAAATCAGACGTTTAGGTCATTGAGTGTAAGTCCCCTTGTGATTCTAGCAAAATCACATCATACCACGGAGAGCTTATCCACGAGTAGAGATCCTACAAAGCAGAACCTTGGAGTTGCCTCGACTGATCCTTCGGCGAGATCTTCAGCAGTCGGGAACTTTGTTCAAGAGAGGATAAGGTACCTTTAGGTATTTTATTCTGTGTTTGGTCGTGTACAAAATACACATCAACAAGTTGGAAGAGTTGTTGGACAAGGGAAATAATCGTCCTAGTGTTTCCCTTTGGGGAGCACCAGTCATCTTCATGAAGAAGAAGAACAGATCTCTTCATATGTGCATAAATTATTGGCAATTGAGTAAGGCGACAGTGAAGAAACAGTATCCCTTGTTGTGGATTGATGATTTGTTTGATCAAGTGAGGAGAGCCAAGGTGTTCTCCCAAATTGACCTCAAGTCAAGGTACCATCAACTTCACATTCATAAGGCTAACATTCATCAAATGACATTTCATACCTATTATGGACACTATGAGTTCAAGTTGATTCCATTTGGGTTAATGAATGCTCCATCGATTTTCATGAGTTTAGTGAATGGAATGTTTTGCACCTACCTTGATTGATTTGTCCTTGTCTTCCTTGATGACATTTTGGTCTATTCGAGGACAGTGGAGGAACATGAGGTCCACTTGCATCAGGGATTGCAATGTCTTCGTGACCATCAACTTTATGGCAACTTGGCGGAGTGTGAGTTTTTCCAAAGTGAGGTGAGATATTTGGGCCACATTATCTTTGGCAAGGTTATCTCAATGGATACCTCAAATATTCAAGCTATTATGGATTGGCCAGCACCCTTAAGCGTCTTTGAAGTTAGTAGTTTCATGGGTTTGACAAGCTATTAGTGTCACTTTGTGACAGACTTCTCTAGGTTGGCTCATCCTATCACTTCTCTTTAGAGGTAAGGAAGAAGTTTGTTTGGTCAAAGAAGTGCAAGGGAGAATTTCAAGATTTTAAGGAGTGTTTGACTAGTGCATCTATCTTAGCAATGCCAAATCTTGCAGCAAATTTTGATGTTTGCACAGATGCATTGTTGGAAGGTTTGGGAGCAGTTCTCATGCAGGAGGGCCAAGTGATTGCATGAATCATGTAAGCTCAAGAATAACGATTTGAACTACCCCACTCACAACTTGAAATTAGTAGCAGTTGTACACATGCTTATTCATGGGAGGAATTTTCTCTTGGGTCATCGATTTGAGCCTCATAGTGACCATCATAGTCCACAATACATCTTTACTCAGCCAAACTTGAATGCCCAACAACGCCATTAGATGGAGTTTTTGTGTGAGTATGACTTTGGTGTGCACTACATCAAAGGGAAGAAGAATGTTGTCACAAATGCCTTGAGTAGGAGGCATGAGATCTCAATTTTTACCCTTGGTGTCAATTTGCAGAGCCGTATTCATGAGGCACTTCCTAGTGATACTTGGTATCAAGAGGTGAGAGCAAATATTGAGTCTAGGAGAGCCCTTGAGGACAGGTTTTCAGGTCACTCTTTGGAATCAGATGGGGCTTTTGTGACATCGTGGTTGTATTTATGTCCCAGTTTCCGGTGATCTTCGTTCTTTAGTTTTGTCTGAGGCAAACTGTGTTCCTTATTTAGCACCCCCTATCAAGTCATAGCAACAACAGAGACAAAGGTCTTCTCAAACCGCTCAGGGTGGGTGAGGTTCTAGTACTCCGAATGTCAAAGACGGCAGTTGGCATCATGCCAAGGGCACACAACACAATCGTCCTACACATAGTGGTCAACACAATTTAAGTAGAGGTAGTTTTCATTAGTCCCCTACACCTGGACATGGACAAAGTAGAGGACCATGTTACTCTTATGGCAAGCAAGGCCACATAGTAGTAAATTGTCCCAAGAGGTCAGTTGCAGGGAGTAGTTAGAGACAATGGCTTCAAAGCCTGCTATAGGGGATGTTGGGAAATCTCACAAAGTATTTGCGGTAGTTGATAATCGTCAGGCTAAGCATTAGGGCACCATGGTTGACTCATCAAGTGTGTTGAGTGGAATTCATACTTCTATTCTATTTGATTCGCGTGCTTCAAATTCTTTTATTTCCCCCCTCCTTGTGGAGTGTTGTGGGCTTGTAGCAACAAGGCAATGTGATAGTTGGTAGGTGGAGTTGGCTACTGGTGCCAAGGTGGTGGTAAACTCCCTAGTTTGTGGTTGTGTGTTGGATTCAAGCACCTTCACCACCACCGTTGACCTACACATTCTACCTTTGGGGTCCTATGGGATCATCTTGGGTATGGATTAGTTAGAGGTTCATCGGGCTTGTAAGGATTTGCAAAGTTGGTTAAGTTTTTGGATAATTTTGGTGAGAGAGTAGAGCTTTCAAGGGTCCAGAGACCCATATCCCTATTCAACACACAACAAGACTAAAAGGGGAGGGGCTGAATTAGTCCGGACCTCAAAATATACTAATTTTGATCTTTTAAACATCAAACAACAATTAACCTATTATTGCAATTATGAAACATGAAAGAACAAACACAATAAACACATGAACAGCAGATTTACGTGGCAAACCCTAAACAAGGAAAAACCACGGTGAAAATCACACTCACAATATGAATAACTGTTTACAATGTTTAGGCTCAAGGCCAAGGAGCTCACTGCCCTTAATAGGACCTGCAAGACCAAGGCACACAACCTTAGGGCAAGATACAAAGGATTGCACAAACTGCCAAAAGGAACACACCTTATAGTAGGTGTAGAGGATCAATGAATTCAAATGAACAAGATTTCTTGATCATGAAATTGTCCTTGAACCACTATGTCAAGCGACCAATATCATGGCAAACACATCTAACATCAATCACTATCTCAAAGCTCTTCACAAACTAACTTTCGCATTTCTGCTACACCAAATTTGTTTGCGTATTATTCACATCCACTTCACATCAACTCACACACATCCCATGTCCAACTCATACAACCGCACATCTATATATACAAGATAATTCATTAAAACTCTTAGCTAGGTCAGCCACAAACGGAATATACAATATTATATAAAATAAGTCACCTAGACCAATAATACCATGTGTGGTCCACTCTAGGAGATAGAGGGGGCCCAAACATAACATAACACATCCTTCTAAGTCAATTCCAACAAACCACATACACTAACACATCATCCAAGGTCAACACCAAATGAAACATGTAGATAAACAATAAAGCAAGTTAATCGATTGGCCCAAAAATATCCTCCAATGCAAAATACACAATGCGGATCTACACGCACCATGGTGAGACCCATATCAACATCCAAACTTAACCTCCAATGCATATCCGAACTAAAAGAGCATGATCCCAATAAGATACACCACCTCAATCAATTGAAATCCAAATTAGCTAACAACACTAAACACAAAACAATATAACTCCACTTGCCAATAAAACTAGCATTAGAAAATTGAACTAGAACATTGCACAAACTAAATGACATGTCCTCCAAGCTGCAACACTTAATTCCATATATCAAAGAACCAACAAGAATTCTCCAAACCAATTCTGACAGAAACCTCACTGTCACAAACAACAACCAACTCTATCATTTGAGCGACAAAGGACCTAAAAACTTGATAGTGCAACATACATAGATCATAAACATTATATCTAGAATTGCAATCCATAATCTTCACAATCCGAATGAATGTAAAGCATTCTTCCACTGGGACATTAAAAACTCTTTCATGCATATAAATATTGTTTCTTGCATATTGAAACTTCCACTACACCAGCCTTCTGGAAACACCTCAACATCACCATCAGACCACACAACAACCTCATAACACTCACTTTTGGACCATCTTCAACACATGCTGACATCAATGACAACACCAAAAAGGTTTTCATCAATGATAACACAACTCAATACAACTCAAGTTTCCAACAATCCCTTCATATGATTTTGGCTAGGCTAAAGTGGAGCATGCAACAAGGTTGTCAAATGTTTTCTATCTCAGTTAGTGACCTTGCTAAGGGTGAGTGTCAAAAGGTATCTCTTGATGATCATCCTCTTCTTCAAGTCCCATATCTTGGTGAGTAACCTTGCTTTGAACACCTTAGGAATTGTCCCAAGAGGTCAATTGTAGGGAGTAGTAGAGACAAGTGGCTTCAGAGCCAGTTGTAGGGGATGCTAGGGAATCTCACAAAGTATTTGCAGCAGTTGATGACTGTCAAGTTGAGCATCAAGGCACTAGGTTAAGTCATTAGGTGTGTTGAGTAGGATTCATACTTCCATTCTATTTAATTCTGGTGCTTCAAATTCTTCTCTTTCCCCATTCCTTGTGGAGTGTTGAAATCTTGTGGCAGCAAAGCAAAGTGATAGTTGGTAGATGAAGTTGGCTACTGGTACCAAGGTGTCTATAGACTCCCTAGTTCGTGGTTGTGTGTTGGATTTGGGCACCTTCACCATCACCATTGACCTACACATTCCAACTTTGGGGTCCTATGGGATCATTTGGGTATGAATTAGTTAGAGGCTCGTCGGGCTTGTATTGATTTTCAAAATAAGTTGGTTAAGTTTTTGGATGATTTTGGTGGCTCATCAGGCTTGTTCATAGAAGGCCAATCATCACACCTAGGATCAAGGAGATGGTCAAGATTGTCTAGTAAAGAGTTTGTAAAATCTTGTGAAGTCTTGTAAGGGTCACAACGCCTTGTTGATCATTCCTAAGGTGTTCAAAGCCTTCCCCCATGGTTGGTTGGTGTTTTGGAACTAAAGCCTTCCGCTTGTGCGTTGTCAAGTTACGACAGGATGTGATTGTTAAAAATAGAACCAGAAAGCTACAAACTCAGATAACAGTAACTAAGAAAACTCAAGAGAACAAGATACACAACAATTTATCCTGGGAAAACCCTCCACCTGAGGGTGAAAAACCCAGCCACACCAAAAAATAGATTTTATTGAATGCTCAAGATGAGTACATAACTCTCACACTTAGTAGACAATCATCTAACAATGATTGATAATGCTTAAAATAGAAGAAGACTATCAGAATACTGCTTACAAATAAAGTTGAAGAAGATGATAAGAGATCAAATCTTTATACACCGATGAACACAGCTGAACATAAATAGTTATATCAAAAGACTCAAGATGATGCAAGGTCACAGCAGCAAAGTCCTGAGCTTTTCACCAATAATCATCAAAAATCAGAATATCGATCACCTTCTTTATGTCCCTCGGCATATATATAAATAGCACAAGACATGACCCAAAATAGCTCATGAAGAAGAAGACGGAAGACCAAACACTAAAGAAGATGTCAATTACACAACCGACGTACACCAAGAGCCAATGAACCTCAACAGAAGAAAAAGAAACACTGCCAGCTAGGATGAGGTCAATGACGGTAGATGAGGAAACCAAAAAGCTTCCATCTTGGAAAGAACCCGTTGAATAAAGATTGTCAAACAAATAAAAGGAGAGGCGTGAAATCAATCAAGACAAATACACATCCATCGCAGGAAATAATGATGTCTCCTGCTGCTACAGTACATTAACACTCCCTCTTAGCAAAGGAGATATCAAAAGATGAAATTTCACAATGTAAAAAACACAATGGCTACACCCATATGTGAAAGAAGAAATCAAAATTTTATCACGGATTCTCTCAACGTGATCGCATCATGGATTCACTCAACATGATGTTCACCATGGCTACTCCCATGAGTGAAATGACACAAGCTCTCATCACGGAGTCACTCAACGTGATGTTGTCATGGAGTCTCTCAACATGACATTCACTCTGGCTACTCCCATAAGTGAAAAAGACCCTCAAGGGCTTTCACCTTAAATTTCTCCGTCACAGAGAAAAATGCATTACAAGGGATTGCACCTTGAACTTCTCTCTCACAGAGAAGAATTCATTAACAACATATAAAAGATTCATTGAAGCTGAGATTCTCTCTCAACAAGAGCATCAATCTCTACAATACCAAGGTTGTCTCGAAAATAAAAAAATTTCACTCTAGGAAGTGGCTTGGCAAGAATGTTTTATGTTTGCTCTTCTGTGCAAATGTATTTGAGCTCCACTACTTTCCTTTGAACCATATCTCTCAAGTAGTGATATTTTATTTCCACATGCTTGGTTCTATCATGGAAAATAGGATTAAGCGAAGGCTTCACATAGCTTTAATTATCACAATGAATCACTGTAGGTTCCAAAGGCTATCCAAACAATCCTACAAGCAATTTGCGAAGCCACGCTGCTTCTCTAGCTGTTGTAGCAGCTGCAACATATTCAGCTTCTGCTGTACTTTGGGCCACACATGATTGCTTCCTGCTGCACCAGGAAATCATAGCTAAACCTAAGCTAAAACAACAATCAAAAGTGCTCTTCTTGTTAGGTACACATCCTGCATAGTCTGAATCACCTCCACAAGAAGTATATTTCAGACCATATCCCACTGTACCACGCACATATCTCAATATATGTTTAGCTGCAACAAAATGAATCTGTCTAAGCTCACTTGTAAACTAATTAAGAGTGTTAATAGCATAACATATGTCAGGCCTTGTATTGACTAAATACATAAAAGATCCAATCAATTGCCTATACATAGTAGGATCAACTAAATCTGAACTAGCTGCAACCTCATGTAGCTTTTTCAGATTCGCTTCCATGGGAGTTGCCATAGACTTGCAATCTAACATACCAATTTTTTTCAAAATGTCAATGGCATATTTCCCTTGACTCAATATGACTTCATTTGGTTTTTGCCACACTTCTAAACCAAGAAAATAATGCATCAAACCAAGATCTTTCATCTCGAATTCAGAAGCTAACTCTTTCTTACATCTAGCAATGAGATCATCCTCTCCAGTAAGAAATAAATCATCAACATATAGAACTAAAATTACGGCTTTATCATCAATTACCTTGAAATAGATATTTGGATCTGCATCATTTTTGAGAAAACCCAAGCTCAACAAATACCGATCAATTCTTTCATACCAAGCACGTGGAACTTGCTTAAGGCCATACAAGGCCTTTTTCAATCTGCATACATGTGATTCTTTCTCATGGATCACAAATCCATCTGGCTGCTCAATAAAAACTTCTTCTTCAATTACACCATTCAAGAAAGTTGTCTTTACATCCATCTGATGCAATTTCCACCCTTTAACAACTGCAATAGCAATAATAGTTCTGATAGAAGTGTAACGTGCTACAGGTGCAAAAGTCTCTTCATAGTCTATGCCTTCCTTTTGTGAAAAACCTCTAGCTGCAAATCTAGCTTTATATTTTTCTACACTCCCATCAGCTGCATGTCTAATTTTGTACAGCCACTTAGAGGAAACAATAGATTTACCTTTGGGCCTAGGAACAATATCCCACACATCATTTTTATAATGGATTGATACTCCTCCATCATGGCATCCATCCACACTTGCTGATTTGAGGCTTCTTCAAAATTAGAAGGCTCGGATGCTATAAAGTGACTCATCAAAGCTATATATCCTACAAACCTACGAGGCCTTTTACTCTCTCTGAAGGTGCCACGAGGGGCTGCATATTTTTCAGCCTCTTCCATAGTGTGTCGAGCCCACAATGGTCTTTTCTTATTAGTTGGAATATTACTGGGACCTGCAGAAGTATCTATAGAATCAATTGGATCAACAGGATCAACAGAGTCTTCTAAATCTGTATTCTCCCTCTGAATCTCTGAAGGTGAATCCGGATCAGCCATATCTATGTCTTGAGGAGGCTCAAAGTCTTCTCTATCAGACTCCATGTTAGACTCTTTGGATTTCTTGCACACTACATCTTCATCAAAAGACACATCCCTGCTGATTTCAATTTGCTTTTGACCTAGAATGTAGATTATGTATGCTTTTGAAGATTCACTATACCCAACAAAGATGCCTTTCTTTCCTGAAGGTTCTAACTTAGTTTTTTTCTCTTTTGGAACATTAGTATAGATAGGACATCCAAAAATCCTGAGGTGACTAATGTCTAGTTTGATACCTGAAAAAGATTCTTCTGGAGTCATGTTGTCTAGGATTTGATGAGGACTACGATTTTGAATGTATACTGCTGTCCTGCAAGCCTCTGCCCATAAAAATGTTTGAAGACTCTGATCATGGATCATAGCCTTCGCTGCCTCAACAAAATGTTATTTCTTTCAGCTACACCATTTTGTTGAGGATTATAAGGGACACAGAACTCCCTCTTAATCCCAGCTTCAACACAAAAGTTATGAAAAAAACCAGAGACATTCTCCCCCATTATCAAATCTTAGAACCTTTATCTACTTGTTAGATAAATTTTCAACAAGTGCTTTAAATTCTTTAAATCTGGACAGCACTTCATCAAATTCTTTAGACTCAAGAAAATAAATCCAACACTTACGAGAAAAGTCATCAATGAAGGTAACATAATACCAAAAACCACTAAGAAAAGCAACTGACATAGGGCCACACAAATCAGAGTGAATTAACTCTAGAATATCCTTTGCTCTATTTTCACTACTATGAAAAGTACTCTTAACATTCTTACCTAGAGCACATCCCTTGCAGACACCTTCATGATCTTGATTCAGCTTTGGAAGACCAACAACCACCTTCCCCATTGAAGACAAAGTTCTGAAATTTAGGTGACCAAATCTTTTATGCCACAGCTCACTTGAGCTTGTAGAATTATGAGCTAAAGCTTGAATAGGACGGGCTGAAAGCTTGTAAAGACTATCATGTCGAACACCAATCTTATGAGCTGACTGAATGCTGGTAATCTTCTTGCATGCAAGAACTTTTCCATCAACAAAAGCAACATGATAACCCTTGTCTTCTAATGCTGAAATAGAAATCAGATTCCTCTTAATACCAGAAACAAAGAGAACATTGCTCAAAAGAAGAGGAATACCAGAATCCAACTGAAAGGAAGTAGTACCAGCACCCTTCACAGAATAACATGCATCATCACCAATGATAACTTGAAGATGAGAATCTTTTTCCTTCAAGTTGGAGAGGTGTTCACGATAACCAGTAATATGGCGGGAGGCTCCACTATCAATAAGCAATGTATCACTCTCAATAGGAATATTACTGGAGAGACCAAAATTAAATAAGAACCCCTCTGAATTTTCACTAGACTCTCTATGAGGAGAAACATTTTCAACATTTGTTGTTGCAGCTTGTGGTTTGGGTCTAGAAGGACATTCTCTAGCAAAGTGACCAAACTTGTCACATCTGAAGCATTGTACTCTAGAGAGGTCCTTTCCTCTCTTAGATTCAAGAGCTGAATCAGAATTTCTATCTCTGTTCCTTTTGAAGTTTCATTTGCTTCCTTTTCTTTTAGACGTATGGGCAGCAAGAACATGATCTTCTTCATGATGAGATTTACGTTCAATTCCTCTTGCCTCCAATCTGCATTCCTCTTGAATGCAATCAGCTCTCAAACGATCAAACTTGGGTAGCTCATTTCTTCCACTAACCCCTTGAATGAAAGATTCCCAAGAGTGAGGAAGGCCATTCATGGCCAGCATAACCAAGTCTTTATCCTCAATAGGCTCTCCAATAGCATTGAGTTGATCCTTCAATTCTATAATCTTCATAAAGAAAGAAACAACAGATTCACCTCTAGCCATTTTGATATGAAGGAGTTGACGTCTCAATGTTAGAGCTCTACTAGTACTATTGAATTCATACAAGCTTTGAAGGCACTCGAACATATCTTTGGCTGAATTCAACTTGGATATAACAAGTACTAGATGATCCTTAACAGAATCAATTAGAATCTTTTTAGCCATGAGATTATTCTTCCTCCATTGAGCTTTCTTGGTGTCATCTGAAGGTTCATCTACAACAGACTTCACATAGTTAAGAAGATCATTCTCTTCTAGCACAATAAGAATCCTGAATTTCCATGAAGTGCAATTGGCTGCACCATCCAATCTGTCTTCAACTTTGAGTCCATTCACCATGATGGAAAAACTTGAAATAAACAGACTCGAGCTTCAAATAAAGAAAATTTCAAAACTAAGCAATCTGGTTCTGGATCTTTTCTTTATACCCGCTCTGATACCATGTTAAAAATAGAACCAGAAAGCTACAAACTCAGATAATAGTAACTAAGAAAACTTAAGAGAACAAGATACACAACAATTTATCCTGAGAAAACCCTCCACTTGAGGGTGAAAAACCCAGCCACACCAAAAAATAGATTTTATTGAATGCTCGAGATGAGTACAAAACTCTCACACTTAGTAGACAATCATCTAACAATGATTGATAATGCTTAAAATGGAAGAAGACTATCAAAATACTGCTTACAAATAAAGTTGAAGAAGATGATAAGAGATCAAATCTTTATACACCAATGAACACAACTGAACATAAATAATTATATCAGAAGACTGAAGATGATGCAAGGTCACAGGAGCAAAGTCCTGAGCTTTTTCACCAATAATCATCAAAAATCAGAATATTGATCACCTTCTTTACGTCCCTCGGCATATATATAAATAGCACAAGACATGACCCGAAGTAGCTCACGAAGAAGAAGACGGAAGGCCAAACACTAAAGAAGATGTCAGTTACACAACCGACATAGACCACAAGCCAATGAACCTCAACGGAAGAAAAAGAAACGCTGCCAGCCAGGATGAGGTCGGTGACGGTAGATGAGGAAACCAAAAAGCTTCCAGCTTGGAAAGAACCCGCTGAATAAAGATTGTCAAACAAATAAAAGGAGAGGTACAAAATCAATCAAGACAAATACACATCCATCGCAGGAAATAATGATGTCTCCTGCTGCTACAGTACATTAACAGTGATATGTTTGTAGTATGTGCTAGCAATCTTTTGAAAGATGTTAATGTTTATCTGAATTGTTTCAATAAAGAAAAACATTCCATGATTTCAAGGCTTATGTCCTTGGGGATTCCTTGGAGGGGCATTGCAACATGTCTCAATCCTATGAATTTATATAGATCGGTGAATTGAATTAGCATGCACTTCATTTGTAGATCTGCCATAAATGTTGATCTAAAAGGAGGAGACAAATCTTGATTTGTGATCATGAGCAATTTCTCGCCCAGTGGTCGTATACTAAATATTGATTGAATCTTTACCTTCTCTCTCTTTCTATCTCCATAGATATCATGATCAAAAGAAAGAAATAAAATGGGTTCCCATACAACACACTTGGATTGGTGTCATGATCAATCATCTCCGAAATGCTACCCAATTTGTACATCATCCTCAAGGACACTTTTAATGGTTTACATGCAAGCATATCACCAATAAGCATAACATGTAGACAACCATCATTGCATTATTTGATCATAAAGACTAATTTGATATTAACATGTAGCCGATCCCAAATCAATGATATTATATGAGGACACGTTGCAGAAACAGCGAACACTTAACAAACTGTAAATCTTATAGGACACAACCATTCATTATATAATTTGAAAGAATCTACCCTCTATACATTTCTTGCCCTTTGACTTTATCTCCTAAACATTTTTAATATAGTTTGATTACATGCTTCGAAAAATTTGAAGAAAAATCACAAGCACAGCATTCTACATCTATTCTCATATCCCTTCATCTGATATTTGCAAGGTCTTTAGCCAATGCCTATCAACTAAAATTCTAAATACCTAACATGATTTATAGCATGGATGCTGGACCGGTTGTTCTCATGGTATTGTTTTGTATTTATCTATAAATTTTGTACATATTGAAAAAGAACTACTATACTATTGATGTTAAAAGTTACCTTATGGTATTGTTCTATATTTATCTATAAATTTCCATTTCAGAGAGTACTCGACAAAAACTTAGCTACTTAAAAAGCACTTAAATTTTTGAAAAAACATAACTTTTATGCAAACTACAACTACATGATGTATCAAATGAGTTTGGTGGAGGACTTGGGACAACTCTTCTAATGGGTTCAAGGGTCTAGGGGCAACACCCCCAGCAAGGTCAAGGGTCAAAGCACCAGACCTTCAAAACCACAAAAACCTTCATGGCACACACCATTTTCATAATTTTTTAAAACGCAAAAGGCAATGCTTATAATGTCAAAAACAAGTGTTTTTGGAGTGTTTAACCCACATTTTTGCTGTAATCTTGACACTTGCCTCATCTACGGTGAGTTTCTCACTTGGAATTGTCGAGTACTCAGCAAATTTTTCAAAATACTCAGCATCAACTTTTGGTGGGTTGAACCTGTGAGTACTCACAAAGCAAAAACACTCACAAATACCCGGCAACTCAACAAGTTTGCAATCCAAACTTGAAACCAGCCATTTTCTAGAAAGCTATGGTCTATGTCAATGTTAGAGATTGAGATAACAATACAATAAAACTAAAGAAAGCTTAGGGAAATGGCTTAGGAGGATATAAAAGAGATTCAAAAATTTCAACAGAGAATGGCAGACTGACTACACTAGATCTCCAATAAGCCGGCCATGTTAGCATACTTATTAAAACTTACTTAAAGAAATATTATAAGGGAAAAACTTCAAACGTTATGACAATTTGAACGAGAAATCAGGTATATATTCCACAGAAGCTCAAACAATGATTGACAACCTTATACTAAAAGCTGTTGCCTTTGTTCGCTTACATCAGCAATATTTGTAATGGGAAAGTTTTGTAGGTCGCTTATTTAGAATGGAAAAAGAATAACAAAACATAGCTTATTGATTTACAATATGAAATCCTGAAATTTGAAAATTTATTGTTATTTTAAACCTATGTACCACTTGAGTAGACCTAACAGTGAAGGCATGTGTGCTCCATACAGGAGGGAGAGACTTGAATCTGGAGGGGGAGCTGGGTCTGTGCATTTAGTTGAAAAATGCATAAGATAAATCCAAAACAACCCCCTTGTGGGCTTTCATAAGTGGGTAATTGGTGTCTCACTTTGTGGTAACCTAAAAACTTACCTTAACCTTCATCTTTACTAGCCTCTCATGTCTATACTTTGCAAACAGAGGATCCTCTCGGTCTAAACATATGATCAATCAAACAAAAGCCTAAGTATTAATCTCCAAATGAAACCTAGTCCAACTTGAACGTGCTCGTGATATATTCTTGTCTCCTTCTTCTTCTTGAGGAATCATTTGAAAGCGTTCGTCTTAAAATTGAAAAAAAAAAAGTTAGTGAAAATGATTATTGCATGAAATATGGCAGACCAAACCTCTATGAAGCTTTGTCACAAAATTTGTATGATTCTGTTGAGCTTTAAGGGTGCGCTTCTGCAATGATTCAGGTAAGCTGGTTTCTTTTAAAACTTTAAGTGATGTCACAGTTTTTTGGTCTGTGAGCTTGCTTCTCTGAAAGAATTCGTAACTGTTCCTCTCATGGTGGTGATCTTGTCCATGACTAGCCAACTGTAACTGGCTACATTCGTTAATGAAATATATTGAGTCTTCAGAATTGCAAGTTGGAGCAGAAAATGTATGGTTTGACTTTCCCTTCAAGTGATCTATCATTCCTGATTTGGAATTTGACATTAAATCCTCACTTTGAGTTCTTCTTGCCCGTAGTATGTAGCTATCAGGAATACTTGTGACATGGCAGCCAACACTAGCATAAACCTTTCCCTGTGAATCTCTATAATTAATATCAACAGCATCAGAAACAGACAGTCTAGAATGTAGGACCCCTGTTTCCCCGGAAATTTCAGTCATCATTGCTTCAGCTAAAGATGTAGCAGAGCCAGTGCAAGTTACAGGCAATGTTGTGCCATATGGTATACATGATGCCGCGGGAGGGAGGAAACTTTCCATACTCGATTTGGACATGTCGAGATTGGACACGACTTTTGTCATGGTACTAGGCACAGTTTTGGCTACATTCCTCGTTGTTGATGGATTTCTTGTATAAGAAGATTCCACATGATATTGTTGAACCGTTGTAAGACATCCAGAGACACTCCTTTTTGTGTCATGCAAACTCATGGTGGGCTCCGCAGCCCTTAAAAGAGTGTTTCCTTTAAGAACATAAGTAGCAGTTTGTGATCCGGTGACAATACATGGTCCTTTGGCCATTAGACATGTTGCATTAGGTGCCTTAACGGGAGGTTTAATCATATTATTGCTCCTAGTCCAAGTCCAAGGTTTGATACTATTAAACAAACCACCTGCTATGTTTGGCCGAATTTGTAAACTCGAAGTAGAAGGCTTCAGAGGTATTTGTGTTTGACAGAAGTTGTGCGATGCCTCATTATTATGATGCACATTTTTACTTGGAGACGCAGATAGTTTATGTTGCACTTCTGATCTTAATGCGGTATTCTGCCACTTGTGCTTCATTACCACTGCAAAATTAGAACCAGAAGTGCTGGACCCACGGGTGAGATTGATTTTCAAGTTTGGGTTATGTCCTGATTTTAATTTCTTCCATGAACTATCATGAAAATTAAATCGATCACTAGGATAGGTGCCAGAGAATTTAATGCAGGATTGTGCCTCATTCTCCAAACCGTTATCCCTCAAAGCTCTGAAAGCATTTGGCCCCGTAATGCATCGCATCTTATCAATCTGCGGAACATTCAAATTACCCACGAGAGAATCTGAGGCTAACGTGCCTGTTTTAAAATCCACCCGTTTAGCCTCGGAATTAATGTCATGGTTATCCGAAAATTCTGTGGAATTGGTTACACCAGTACTCATACAAACAAAACTTGACACACTAGTCGCTTCAGTAAAGCATGGCCTTCCTAATTCCCTTTTTTTAGCTAAATCATCTCGTAGTAGATCACATTCTTTTATTGTTGAAATAAATTTATGAAATGGAACAATGTCTTCAGAGGCCACAGAAGGAAAACTGACATCAATGTCGGGATAAACATGTTTCACAGGCAAACCAGAAGAACGCACTCCCAAGTGGTCCGCCACACAAACATTTGCTTCAACAGAAGTAATCGCCCCTGCCATCTTTCCCTTGGTTCCATCCACCTTATTAATTGAACCACAATCTTTACAATTTCTCATATCTTCAGTGTTTTCTATTTCTTTATCTGTGCCAGAACAGCCTCCCGTATTTTCTTTAAAACCTTTACTGTTCTCACAATTACTACATAAAAAGTTCTGAGCAGCCATAGGAGCCTGCTGAAGACACGAAGAAAGGTCCACCTCGCTCCTTACATCGTTGTAAGCGGAAAAATCGTGCTGCTGTTTACAGTGATCCTCAACCTTGGAACAGTGAGCAACTCGGTAAGTTTGCAAAGACCCTCCTGGCATCTCAGATAAACCCCCATTATTAACACCTTGTTCATCTTTCCCACACGCTATGGATTTGTCTTTGCCCAGATGACCTTCCTTCTGCAGTGGCTTCCATTCCTTCAAGGCAGCATTTCCAACATTTCTTGGTGCAGAAATGTTACTGAATTTCCCCAATTCATCCAAGTTGCTATATATTCTCCCCGCCACAGTTGCATTAAGCTCCGGCCCAACTTTCTCGAAAGCGGTATCCAGACCACAACTCAGCATCAACCCCGCCTTCCTGCCATCATTTTCTTCATGGTCTTTGTGGGTGTTACTATTGCTGTTTCTTTGAAAATTCTGCTGTCGCTGCCTTTGGCTTCCTTGGCCACAGAGAACAATAACGTGAGATTCCCTTTCCCTGGCCTTTTTTCCATTCTTAGACTGCGAAGAGGTGAAATCTCTAGAGCGCTTAAGCCTCTTCCTCGACATCAGCGATGCATCAGCAGCACAAGAATTTTCCCTACAGTTTCCAGAAAATAACAGATTTTGAGCCAAATAATCATCAATTTCAGTCTCAAGTGGAGAGTTGAAAATTGAAAAAGAAGACGACCTCCGAGGTGAAGGAGCCAGCTGACCCTCTTCCAGCTCATCCTCATTTTCAGTCTGAAGTCGAGGGTCGGAACTTGTTAAAGAAGACGACCTCGGAGGTGAAGGAATGAGCTCACCCTCTTCCAGCTCATCATCATCGTCGCCATTAAAACAAGCTGGCTGATCAACTTTCTCAGAATTTTCTCTCGCAGGGAAAATGCTGAAAGGGGGCTGAGCAATGTCATCAGTACAGCTCCTCGAATTCCTCTGGTTTTGAAAATCCCGAGTGAAATAACCCTCACCCTGCACATAACTCAACCTCCTTCCAAAATCCCTTTTACCGTGAGAAGAAGACCCGCTTACCCGGCGGTCGTCTGAGCACCTGAACTCAGCCGCCTCGTCCTGCTGCAAATACACTCTGGCGGACAAAAGTGCATTCTCGCGACTTCTGGCCAGAGGCCGGTCCTCTGGTATGTAGCCCCCGCATTGCCACCCGTCAACTGGTCTACAATTCAGAAGCTGATTGGCGTGATAACTGCTGGTGTAAATGGGCGAAAAGTCCCATGGTTCCTCTGGAGGCTTTCTGCTTCTTCCTCTTTCCGCCATTGCTCTTGCTCTGGCTACAACAGGTTTTTTTCAGCCTGAAAAACATGCATAAATGTGTACATATACAATCATAACTGAAGATTTCATTTTCTTTTCTTTCATTTTCCGTGCGGGCGACTGCAAGTTCTCGAGAATTAGCGATAAAGAAAAGGAGTAACTGAACGTACGGTCACGATACGATTTTGGGGAACAGAGTGCACATAAACATAAACATAAACAATATTTCTTAGAATGGCGCTTCCTTGGCAAATGAGCTCTAATCATATTAGGACACAAGTAACACAAGAGGTAAACATGCAGGACACCAAGGTACCTACCTAGTTAAAGAGATTATTGGAGATCATTTCCTTTGAATAATTTTATATATCAAGTGGACCTCATTTGTTTAAATAAAAGGTTAAAAGAAATGGAATTAAATTAGTTTATATATATTTAATAATAGATAAAATAAGTCCAGATATATTTTTTTTATGAGACATCTATTTTAATCAATGTATCATTCAATAGGTGTCTTAAAATGGATATCTCTCAGCTTATTTTATATATATTACTAGCATACCTATCTTTAAATGAATATAGATAAAGTACACCAAAAGATATCATATTTGGTTATTATTCCACTTAAAAATTAATATTAAGTCAATGGGCCCTTGGTCTTCTAGTGATTTTGAATGGTCATAAATGAGTCCATCAAGGATCAAATCTTGTAGAGCGCAAGAGTCCGACATCATAAGGGATGAGGTTGAGATCACGCCCCGAGCAAATTGGGTGGGATGGATACCTCTTAGTCCTTAGCTCCCAATCAAAGAGGTTTCAACCTATAGGTTGTGCCCACATATCAAGTGGCAAAAAACTACTCTGTGAAGGCCCTCGCTAGGCTAGTGTGCTCACAAGCTTCATGCCCTTGCTGGTTGTTGTGCTCACACGTCTGGACCTCCATCAAATAATAATAATAATAACTAAAATAAAATATTATTATTAAATGGTTATATTATTATGTTTTAATGTATTATTATTATTATATTTTTATTTTATATTCTTTCTTCTCAAAAAAATGGATTTATGTAGGGAAACTTTCAATCCCCCATAATTAATAATATTATATTAAGATAATTATGAAGTTAACTGATTGGAGATAGACAAATTGATTGATGAAAAGAGGTGGAAGTGAAGATATAACTAGCATTTAATAATTAAAAATTAGTTAATTGAGTGCATGGGAGGAGAAAATAAATTAAATCAAATTAAAATAACAATAATACAATATTTTTTTATTTTTTGTGCATTTAAGTGTCACAAACATGTCAAATTAAATGCTTCTAGGTTTTATTGATGAGCATTTTTGCATCCATATGTGAGTATAATATGTCTTCAGTGTATAAGCTAGTAGCAATGCAACATAGAAGACATTAAATAAATCAATATAAATAATATAGTATTTTTTAAACAATTTTCTATTAATAGTATAGTATAGTTATGACCCAATTAGGTGTAGAGTTATCATTAAAAATAGAATGGACCCAAACCCTAACTCTAATTTTAATTCTAATAGAAATCCTAATGTTAGCTATAACTCTAATTAAACCCTAACCATAATTAAACTTTAATAAAAACTAACTCTAACCCTAATTATGTCTTTATGCTTATTTAACACTAACACTAACTTTATTACTAACTTCAACCTAGTTAATGAACCTAGTCCTAATTAAATCTTAATTAATCTCTAACTCTAACCCTATTTGAATTGTAACTCTAATTATATATCCTAACCCTAGAATTTAACACTTACGCTAACCTTAACCCTAGTACAACCTAACCCTAATACTAATTAACTATATATATATATATATATAGAATAAGCCAAGAGATATCCTTCTCGAGGTGCCTATTTTCATCAATTTGTAAAATGCAATAAACACCTTGAGAAGGATATCTCTCGATATATATTATTAAGCCAAGAGACTTTCTACAATGGCAATAAAAGTATTGGTTAACATTTTGATTTTTGAATAAATTTGGCATTTATTCCCTGTTAGGTCCCAGAGACAACTGAGAGGGGGGGGAGTGAATTAGTTGTCAAATAAATTCAAACCAAAAACAACTTTACCAACCTTAATGCTTAATACCGGTAAACCAAACTTTATGTCGGTAGACAGTTTATCAATTAATTACAGTACTAGTAAAGATTAATGCATGAAACAGAAAGACAATAACATCCACAACACATAACACCAATATTTGTACATGGAAACCCTATAAGGGGAAAAACCACGGTGGGAAACCTTACCCACAATCAGATGATACTACTGCAAATAGTATGTGTATACAAATGGGGTTTGCACATGTAGAAAGGCCAAGCGCCTAGAGCTCACTACTCAAACACAAATAGGAGTCACACTAACTACAATTGGATGGTTAAATCCAATAAGAATGTACTGCTCAAAATAGCATCTTCATATGCTGGATTCAATACCAGTGTAGTTCTGATTGTCTTTACAAATACCTTGCTTCACCTTCAAATGATGTTTGCGTGTATAGCTCTGCTTATTCTTGCATATACCTTCTTACAATTCCTTATCCTTATCACTTATCAATCTTACAAATAAGATCTTACATATATACCATAACCTAAAACCAATTTTAATAGGTCGGCTCTAAAAGATATTATAATAAAACAATTACAAGTAAATCAATAGCCGATGCAATATCCGATTCAATAGGTCAACTTAATGCATTTACAATAACAACAAAATCATCTCCAAAGCGTGTCGTGTTGATCTGGAATAGATAAGCTTGTCGGTGCATAACCTGGACCTACAGCAAATATGCAAATATGAATATGCCAATGAACAAATCTCCAAGACAAAGTGTGTAAACGATGTCTTCGACATAACCAGGTGTTTTCCATATCATTTCAAGTGTCGGTGAACATTATATCCTGTCGGTGTACCAAGATACCGGTGACTGTGCATAAGTCACTTGCTTGTCGGTGAACATTGTTGATCCTCCAAGGTGCCAGAGTTGATAAGTGTTGATAGATGTTGACATCAATGACAAAACCATACCAAAATACCAACAATCTCCCCCTTTGGCATTGATGGCAACACAAGATGGAAAAACCATCAACGTGCCAAAACAGAAATGCCAAATATAAATAAACCAATAATCTCCCAAAAAGAGATCATAACTAAAAATCAAAATTCAGAATCAATCTCTCCAAAGTAACAATCTCTCCCCCAATGAATAATCTCTCCCCAAAAGATAATGTGTTTTTCCATAGATATCTCTCCCCCTTTGACATCAAATGCCAAAGCCAATACAAAATCTCTAGGTTCAAATATAAAATACCAACCAATTCAGTATGTCAACTACTCCCCCTGAGAAGTAGCTCTCTACATCAAAGTCGAAGTAAAAGATTTCTCTATTAATTCTGTCGGTTGATGACAAACATCAACTGTCTAAGTTTCTACCGATGGGGGTATGACCCCAAGCTGATCTCTAAGATATTCAAAGGTCTCTTTAGGCAGAGGTTTAGTGAAAATATCTGCAATCTGCTCTTTAGTGTTCACATAAACCAGTTTTACTTATTTTGCTTCAACGTTCTCTTTCAGAAAATTCAATTTGATAGAAACATGTTTGGTTTTAGAATGTAATACTGGATTCTTAGATATATCAATTGTTGCAGTGTTGTCATAATAGATAGTTATAGGTTCCTTGCATTTTACCTTTATGTCCTTCAACATTTGCTTAAGCCATAATACCTGTGTACAGTTAGTTGTTGTTGCAACATATTCTGATTCTGCTGTTGATAAAGATGTACAACTTTGTTTCTTACTCAACCAAGAAATTAATCTGCTTCCAAGAAAAAATGCTCCATCGGTGGTGCTTTTTGTGTCATCCACATCTCCTGCCCAATTTGCATCTGTGTATGCACATAATTCAAAGTTTTCATCTCTAGGATACCATAAACCAAGATTTGTAGTACCTTGTATGTACCGCAAAATCCTTTTTACTGTTGATTCATGATTTTATCTAGGATTACTCTAAAATCTTGAAACAATACATGCTGCATTCATAATATCAGGTCTTATTTGTGTCAAATATAATAGGCCTCCTATCATAGATTTGTACCTAGTCAGATTAACAGGTGTAGATTCATCCCTTAGTGATAATTTGTCATTTGTAGTCATAGGTGTGCTTACCGGTTTAGAGTTCTTCATCCCAAATTTATTTAGTAACTCTTTCAAGTATTTGGATTGACTCAAGAATATACCTTTATCAGTCTGTAAAATTTGCAATCCTAAAAAGAATTTTATCTCTCCAATCATAAACATTTCAAATTCATGTTGCATTTCAATAGAAAAGTCTTTACATAATTCATCTTCTCCTCCAAAGATTATATCATCAACAAAAACTTCTATAACCAAAATGTCATCATTAGTCACTTTGAAGTATAATTTTCTGTCAGCATTACCTTTAGAAAATCCAATCTTCAAAAGATACTTATCCAATCTAGCATACCAAGCTCTTGGAGCTTGCTTCAACCCATACAAAGCTTTTCTTAACCTGCAAACCATATCTTTGTTATTTGTCAAAGAAAATCCATCAGGTTGCTCAATGTAAACTTTTTCTTCAAGATCTCCATTCAAAAATGCACATTTAATATCCATTTGATATACTTTGTAGTTCTTGTGTGCTGCAAAAGCCAAGAATAATCTGACTGCCTCAATTCTAGCTACTAGTGCAAAGGTTTCATTATAATCAATTCCTTCTTTCTAAGAATATCCCTTACACACTAGTCTTGCTTTATTTTTGATTACCTTACCATCTTCATTGAGTTTGTTTCTGAATACCCATTTTGTTCCAATCACATTTTTGTCTTTAGGCCGAGGAACTAATGTCCATGTGTTATTTTTCTCAATTTGTTCTAGTTCCTCTTCCATAGCTTTAATCCAGTGTTTATCTTCACATGCCTCATTAATTGATGATTGTTCTATTTGAGAAATAAGACATACGTCTTCATTTGTCAGTCTTCCTCTTGTCATAACTTCTTGATACTTGTTTCCAATTGTCTGATTTTCAGAGTGATTCAGTCTTACATATCGGGGTGTCTTTGTTTGTTGTTGTTCCCCAGTTACAGTCGAATTTTCAGATGATACCGGTGTAACTGGATCTTCATTCTGTATCGGTGGATTCAATGTAGGTTCATTTGTCAGTATCTTTGTTCCCGATTCATAGTTTATATACCTTGAAGTTCCTCTAAACTTTTCATCAATCTTCACATTTGTACTCTCAACAATTTTCTGCAATCTCTTGTTAAAACATCTATATGCCTTTCTCTTAGATGAATAACCAAGAAATATTCCTTCATCACTTCTAGGATCAAATTTGTCAATATACTCATCTCTTCTAATATAGCATTTACTTCCAAATATTCTGAAATATTTAAGAGTAGGAGTAATACCAAACCATAGTTCATGAGGGGTCTTACCGGTTTCTCCTTTGATGTGAACTTTGTTTAATGTGTAGACCGTTGTGCTTATTGCCTCTCTCCAATATACATGTGGTAGATTTGCTTCAGATAACATACTTTTGGCTGCATCCAAGATAGTTTTGTTTTTCCTTTCTACAACTCCATTCTGTTGTGGTGTCTGGGGTGCTGATAATTGTCTTCTGATTCCATTCACTTCACAGAATGTATTAAATTCCTTAGATGTGAATTCTCCTCCTTGATCTGATCTCAGACATTTGATTTTCTTACCGGTTTCATTCTCTACCATTGCTTTGAATAGTTTGAACTTTCCAAGTGCTTCTCATTTTTCTCTGAGAAAAGTAACCCAACACATTCTAGAATAGTCATCAATGATTAACATGAAATATCTATCACCTTGTAAGCTTTTAGTTCTAGCTGGACCACATAAATCAATATGAATTAAGTCAAGAGCATTATTTTATTTTTCTGGAGTACTTTTAAAAGATGCTCTAAATTGTTTTCCAAATTGACATTCCTTACATACCGGATTGTGAGGTTTGACAATTTTAGGTAAATCTCTAACTGCCTTAGTAGTACTGATTTTTACCATGCAATCAAAATTTACATGACAGAGTCTCTTATGTCATAGTCAACTTTCATCAATATGTGCAATCAAGCATGTCTTTTCACTGTTATTCAAATGAAAGATATTACCTCTAGTTTGATTACCGGTTGCAATTTCCAAACCTGTTCGGTTCATAATTTTGCATTTACCATTCTTGAATTGTAACTGAAATCCTTTTTCAACTAATTGACCAACACTCAAAAGATTATGCTTTAAACCTTCTACATAGTAAACATTGTCAGTATTATGTTTTCCATCAAGAGATATTGTACATTTTCCTTTGATTAAACAAGCTTTGTCATCTCCAAATCTTATCAGACCTCCATTATGTTCCTGAAAGTTTAAGAATTTACCTTTATCACCAATCATGTGATATGAACATCCTGAATCAATGATCCATTCATCCTTAACTTCAACTTTAGCTACCAGGGCCTGCTCTACCGATTGAACAGTAGGTGTCGGTTGATCTTCTGTTATAGCAACAAAAACCCATCCATTGTTTATCGAATCCTCATCAGAATCATCAGTGACTCCTTCATCAGCGAGATAACAAGATTTATCTTTATTCTTCTTAAATTTGTATCTCTGATATTTAGGGTTAGGTTTGTATGTTCTTCTAGCTTCTTCTCTTAGTCTAGCATGTCTATAAGGGCATCTTGAAGCCATACGACCAATCTTATTACAGTTAAAACATTTAAAAGGTGTTTTACCTTTATACTTACTTCCAACTGGACCTTTAGGCATTTTTTTTGCAAATAGTGCTTCAAGTTCTTCAAGTTCTTCATTTTCTCTCCTGCTTTCCTCAAGTTCTCTTGTATAAAAGGCTTTCCAATCAGACTTATCAAATGATGGTACAGATGATGTTGATGCCTTAAAAGCTAAATCTATGTTTATAGTAGCAACAGGGCCAAATTCCTCAATTTCAAAAGCTAAAAGTTTTCCAATCAATGTATCCCTAGTTACTGATGTATTAGGCATTGTTTTCAACTCATTTATAGCAGTAACTTTCATTTTATATGTCGGTGGCAATCCTCTTAAAACTTTTAAAACAATTTCATCTTCACTTAAGGTTCCTCCACAACATTTAATACCCAAAACAATTTCATTTACTCTTTCCATAAAAGTAGAAATCCTTTCATCTTCTTCCATTTTCAGATTTTCATACCTGACCCAGAAGCTTTCAAGTTTTGCAATTTTGACTGTGGAATCTCCTTCATTCAATGTTTCCAAGTGATCCCAAATAGCTTTAGCAGTAGACCTATCTGATAATCCCATGATTTGTTGGTCTATTAATGCGCTCAAAAGTGCTTCTCTTGTTTTGCAATCATTTTCCTCATCTTTTTCTAAGGTAGGTGGATTAGGCTGACTTCGAGTAGGAGCGATATAGCCATTCTTTGTAACATCCCAGATGTCCTTTCCAATGCAATTCAAATGTGTCTCCATTCTGATCTTCCATATGCCATAGTTGGTTCCATCAAGTTTAGGACTGTTCTTCCTGAAATAGTTAGTAGACATTGGATCTCCTCAAGTTGTTAAACTTTTGCAAAAGAGGACTAAGCTCTGATACCAATTGTTAGGTCCCCGAGACAACTGAGAGGGGGGGGGGGGGGGGTGAATCAGTTGTCAAATAAATTCAAACCAAAAACAATTTTACGAACCTTAATGCTTAATACCGGTAAACCAAACTTTATGCCAGTAGACAGTTTATCAGTTAATTACAGTACCGGTAAAGATTAATGCATGAAACAAAAAGACAATAACATCCACAACACATAACACCAATATTTGTATGTGGAAACCCTGTAAGGGGAAAAACCATGGTGGGAAACCTTACTCACAATCAGATGATACTACTGTAGATAGTATGTGTATACAAATGGGGTCTGCACATGCAGAAAGATTAAGCACCTAGAGGTCACTACTCAAACACAAATAGGAGTCACACTAACTACAATTGGATGGTTAAATCTAATATGAATGTACTGCTCAAAATAGCATCTTCATATGTTGGATTCAGTACCGGTGTAGTTCTGATTATCTTTACAAATACCTTGCTTCACCTTCAAATGATGTTTGTGTGTATAGCTCTACTTATTCTCGCATATACCTTCTTACAATTCCTTATCCTTATCACTTATCGATCTTACAAATAAGTTCTTACATATATACCATAACCTAAGACCAATTTTAGTAGGTCGGCTCTAAAAGATATTATAATAAAACATTACAAGTAAATCAATAGCCGATGTAATATCCGATTCAACATGTCGGCTTAATGCATTTACAATAACAACAAATTCATCTCCAAAGCGTGTCGTGCTGATCTGGAATAGATAAGTTTGTCGGTGCATAACCTAGACCTATTTGTTGGTAACAACAAATATGCAAATACGAATATGCCAATGAACAAATCTCCAAGACAAAGTGTCTAAACAATGTCTTCGACATAACCGGGTGTTTTCCATATCATTCCAAGTGTCGGTGAACATTATATCCTGTCGGTGTACCAGATATCGGTGACTGTGCATAAGTCACTTGCTTGCCGGTGAATATTGTTGATCCTCCAAGGTGCTAGAGTTGATAAGTGTTGATAGGTGTTGACATCAATGACAAAACCATGCCAAAATACCAACATTCCCCCTATTTGTTGAGTTGGCAGTTGATTTTTAAGAAAAATTCAAACCTTCTTGCATGAGGTGAGTTGGTTGGATGAGTTGGTAGGTAGAGTGCTACACTATTTCCATGAGAGTTGGTTGGCCAAGTAGTTTTCACAGTGGTGGCACAGTAGTGATGTATTGGTTTTTGCATTTGTAATGTACCCATTAATGGTTCTTGTAGATGAAATGATGAGCTAAATTAAGAAAATAAGTAATATATTATTCACACCTATATTAGTAGTTTTCACAAAGAAAATCTTGCCTCTTATTCACATAAGGAGAACACTAGATACCACAAATATTAAGCATTGTATGATTTCACATTTTGTGTTTGCAGTTGTGGGTGAATTCATGCAACCTCGACAATGATATGATATTCACATTTCAAATCTTCTAGTGCATCAAGTATGCAATCTATTATGTTCATATTATGTAGTCGTAGCATTTTGCTTGCATGTTTATTCTGTTCACATTTTGCATGCATTTTGTATTGGATTTGCATATTAAGTTTATTTCTAAGCAATGATTCCTCTAAATTTGGCCTATCCATGACAACTTTGAGAGCATCTTGAATGCAAATCAGAGAGGATGGAGGAGGAGGAGGATTATTGTTGCAAATTTTGAAATAAAAAATAATGATTTAGGAGTAATACAATAGCTGCAAAGACAAAATGTGAAATCACACAATGCTAAATACTGGTCAATATCCATTGTTCTCCTTGCATGAATATGAAGCATGATTTTCTTTGCAAAAATCACTAAGATACCTACCTGCGTGAAAAATATATTACTTGTTTTCTTCTTTTAGAGTCATTTCATCTAAGAGAACCATTTATGGGTACACTACAATTGCAAAAACCACTACATACTTTGCCACCACCATAACAATTACTTTGCCAACCAAATCTCATGCGAACAAGCATAGTACGAGCTACTTGTCAACTCAGCCGACCAACTCGCCTCATGTAAGCAAGTGGGTAAAAGCACAAAGGTGTGTCACACTTTTATAAAGGAAATGACCAATGCTGATTCAACTTTGTAAAATGAACGAACAAAACATGAAATATATGTTTTGAATTTTGAAATGATGTAAACTAATAAAATGTATATTTTTTTGTGTATTTTATAACTTGAAACTTTAGTGCAAAAATTTACTTTTAACTTTTTTTATGTATATATATTTTTCAATAAATTTGAAAAGTTGTGTGTACTAAAATATAACTCTTTCCATTTGGCGCCACCTTTTTTCTTAATTATTTATCCAAATTAGAAAAGAATTATATCATCTTCACATAGACTATTTTCTCTAGTACATTTATTTTTTTCAAATTTTTTAAATAAAATTTAGTAGTTTTCCTTTACAAGATAATCAACCTTATATTTTAGTGCTAACGACCTACTTTCAATTAAAAATAATATTTTTAAAAATTCACTTATAGATCTATAAAAGGATATTTTTACATTTCAAAAAAATAATATTTATAAGAATGGGAGTTGTTGAAACATCGAGTTTTAAAAATAAAAAATAAAAAAAATTGGTAATTAAACCCAAGTGATATAAAATAGACATTTAGTAGACAATTCTTATTGGAAAAATTGTGGCCCATAAATAAGATAGCTATAATGAATCTCTATAGACCATATGTTTAACTAAAAAAAAAATTTAGTTAGAAAAAATTAAATTGACATGTACTATAAGTTGACCTGAAACGTGACACAATTTTGTGCTTTTACCCAAGTTTGATTTTTTCTTAAAAATCAACTACCAACTAGTAAACATGAGAATAGATGCCAAATTTACTCAAAAATTAAAATGTTAACCAATATTTTTGGTGCCATTGTAGGAAGGCTCTTGACTTAATTATTTATTTTAAGAGGGGTAAATACTTTTGACTTATCACAAGTGGGGGACCTCATCCTTATTTAAACATTCAACAACTTGCATTTTTAGTTTTGTACATAATTGCAATTGTAATGTTAAATATGATTCTAATTCTTATAAATCTATTATATTTTATTAAATATATTTTGATTAATTATAAAATTATACATAATGGGTGGGGATGGGACAATCTAATGGGTGGGGATGAGACAATATAAATTTATTGTACGTAATGGGTGGGGATGGAACAATTTAACATTGCTAAACTTGTTTCTTTTAAAACATAGGGTGAGGGTTAGGAAGAATACAAGGTGACCATTGTTCTATTGATTGGTAAAGTGGGGTTCTAAGCCTGATTTAACAACATAGCAAGAGTAATATATGTTGTTTTGTTTAATATTTTATTTTATTTTCAAGCATTATGGGTGGGGATGAGACAAAGAGAGATAACATCTCACAGACCCAACAAAGCTCTAACTGTCACCAATGCATTTATACAAATATCATTATACTCTTTTTTATATCTTTTGAAAAGTGATAGGAAAATTGAGAAGATAGTTTATATGCTTAGGTCTTTTATTATTATTTAGAATTGCATTTCCAAAGACAACTAAAAATTTATTTGTGTGTGATGATCTTTGATAAAATCAAAGAAGGTAATCAAAACATATTTTAATTTAATTGCATAGAAGGCCATTAATTCCTCTTATAATCATATAGTCATTTGTATTATAGCATATCTTGCAAGTGGAAGTTCCTTAGCAAAGAGGTAAAAAATATCACCTTCTTAGAAAAAGCACTTAACTTTTATTTTTTAATCAAGTCTTGTTATATGCATGAATATGGAAAGACTGAGAAACTTGGATGAAAATTTTGATTTTATAGATGTAATTGGTAATAATCTTGATTCTATAGATATAATTGATGATAATGTTGATTTTGTAAATGCAATTGATAATGATCGCTTTCATCTTCAATCAAGAAACATATCAACATCTAGATAAAAACGAATAAAAATTTTGCACAAGTAAAACATAAAAAACATACAATTTTTTTTGGTAAAATTATTCTAAAATATTCATTCAATAGAATAGTAATGCTCATATTAAAAAAATTCATTCATTCTTTCAAACAAAAATTTAAATTGTTTTAATTGGAAAGTTATTATCATCATACAAATTCTAAATACTAATTATTGATTTTCAATTCTTAATTTCATGATGTTTCTAAAATTTAATTACTTAAAAGAAATTAAGATTATATTATGAAAAGTATTTTTCCATATTTATAAATATCAATATAGTATCAAAATTGTCATTTTTAAAATATCTATTTGTTTCTTTTACATTCAATTCTTAATTCTATGATGTTTCTATAGTTTAATGATTTAAAATAAACTAAGATTATATCAAAATTATCTATTTATATTTATAAATATGAAGATAGTAATAAAATTATTATTTTGAAAAAATATATGAAATGTTTCTTTGAAGCTATGTTAAAAACTAATGAAAGAGAATAAAGATGTTTTTATATTTCAATTTTATGATTTTCCTAAAATTTAGTTGCTTTAAAAATAAAAAAAATTATGTCAATAGTATCTTTTCATATTTACAAATATCAATATAGCAACAAAATTGTTGTTTTTAAAAAATATATATTTGTTGCCTTTATATTCAATTCTCCATTCCATGATATTTTTTATAATTTAATTACTTAAAATAAATTACTTGATTAAACCAAATTAAACCTTAAAACCTAAACTAAATTGACCTCTACCCCTAACAATAAAATAATATAAACTTTAGCTTTCAATTCCATGATGTTTCTAAAATTTAAGTGCTTAAATAAATTAAAATTATATCAAAAGTATTTTTTTATATTTATAAATATCAATATAGTAACAAAATTGCTATACAAATCACAAAGCACTAAATAACTATGGAGCGGAGCGGACAAAGGGAATGAACAGGCCCAAAATTTAAATATTTTGAGCGAGAGACCTAGAGCAGCATCAGAACAACAAGTAGTAGGCAGATTCTCCAGCCCGTTGGAGGGGGATGGATCAGATGATAAGGAACTCGATGCCCCTTTGGACTTGAGGGGCCCAGGTGGGAGTCCCAGATCCGATGGACCCTTGGACAGTGATAGGCCTGAGAAGATTGGTAAAAGGGCTTCTCTGTTTGGCATCAAACCCAAAGGTAAGTCGACTTTGCCTCCTGTCAAAAATATCTCGAATATTTCTCAAGGAAAGTATGCCATTTCCATTCCTAATCAAATTATAGATCATAATATTGTTCGGATGGAAAGTACCCTGATAGACAAATTCATTGGGGTGAGACCTAACATTGAGGTTGTTCGTGGATTCATTGAGAAAATGGAATCTGAAAGGCCAGGTGGATGTGGTAGCTATGAATAAAGGTTGTCTCTCCTTTTCCTTCCCATGTGAGGAAGACTGCAAATAAATCCTCTGCAATGGAACCTAAACGATAGGTAAATATATAATGTATATCCAGAAATGGTACCCTAACTCAGTTCTGGATGATGAGTTTGTGGTCCAAGTGCCTGTCTGGATAAAGCTTCCAGGTCTTCCAATGGAATTTTGGGAGGAAGATGTGTTTGTTGGGATAGCTAATGCTTTCGGGGAGCTTCTCTCCATTGACCCGGTGATAGCGTCCAGAAGAAGACTCATTTATGTCAGAATCTGTGTAGGGGTTGGGCCTGATACGGATATGCCAGAGGAGATAGAGATAGATTCAAAACTTGGCAAATGGATGCAAAAAATCGTTTACGAATCTATTCCCTTTGCCTATTTTCATTGTAAGAGAGTTGGGCACTGGGCTAAAAAATGCCCAATCAAAGAATCCAAACCTCAAACCCAAACCGAGGTTTGGAAAAAGGTGGAAATGAACCCAGATAATAATATAGAAAAATCTTTGAAAGCTTCTACTTTTGATGGTTTGGATCAGGAGAAACAATCCCAGATTGAAAGAAATGAGGAGGAACTAGCCAGGGAATCGGGAAATGAAACGGTGGATGGAGTGCAAGAGATTTCCCAACAGGAAAATGAGCAGGAGAAAAGTGGAAGGGATTCTAATGATGGAGAGAAGAACTCACAATGTAAATACCTAAATAATCAAAAGGACATGACAAATCATAATATAGTTGAGAGTGAGAAGCGGGAAAGTAGTCAGATGGAAAAGGGAGATAGTCAAACCAAGGATAATAAGGAGGAGGGAGAGGTTCCTAACAAAGAAGAAATTTCTTTTGGGTTAGAAAATGGAGTAAGTTGGTTTCAAGATGCTCAACATGATAATATCCTAGAGCAAGAGCTCTCAAAGATATCTATGGCTTCTCCGGCCCAAGTCAAGCTGACTTTCCCGTATGAAAATTCTCCAATATGGGGAAATGAAGAAGACATAAAAAAGGCTCTGAGAAAGAGTGGGACAAAATAGGCAGAGGAAGAAATATTGGAGGACAATAGAAAGGGCAAGAACAAAAAAAAAACAATAATAATTATAATAACCATCTGACTACCAGAAACCCCAGAAGTAGACTAGGGGATGTGGGGGCTCAGCACACATCACCTGTAAGATATTCAAATGCAAAGAAGAGGACCATGGAAACTAGCAAGAATCTAGCAGATGGCACTCAAAGAGCCATCTTTGAAGCAGATATTTCCAAAAAATCATGAAGATTATTTCTTGGAATATATGAGGATTGAATAATCCTCATAAACAAGATTTAATAAAAAGTATGAGTAGAGAGAAAAACTCGGATATTATTTTGATTCAGGAAACCAAAATATCTAGGGAGAAGGTTGAATGTCTGAAAATGTTCAGTAATGGGGGAGTTAGTGGTGGTAGTTCTGAAGGGGTGTCTGGGGGTATAGCTACTTTTTGGAATAATAATAATAATGTTAAGGGAGAGGTGTTGATTCAAGATAACAACTTGGCTTGTATTAGATTTAAGCATTTGAAAGATGGTACTTCATGGGTCTTGACTAATGTGTATGCCCCTAACACCAAAGCTGGTAGAAGTGTTTTTTAGAGAAACCTATCCTCGCTCAGAAGTAAGTTTGCAAAAGATAGTTGGATTATCATGGGGGATTTCAATACCCTTCTGAGAGAAAATGAGAAGAAGGGAGGGAGCCAAACCAATCTGAACAACAGATTGGACTTGATGGAGTTCATTATTAACCATGCTCTCCATGATCTGGACTTGCAAGGGGTTAAATACACTTGGACCAACAGAAGGAGTAGTGAAGACTTAATTCAGGTCAGGCTTGATAGAGATTTAATTTCTCATGACTGGTTTAATTCCTACTTTTGTTCTTTATCTGCTCATATCAGGGTCGGGTCGGATCATTATCTCATATCTTTTACTATTGATCCCAAGCAGGGAAGGAGGCATTTCCCTTATAGATTTGAAAGAATGTGGACCAAACACCCAGACCTTGAAAGAAAAATCAAGGATTGGTGGCAGGTTAGAGTTGAAGGAAATGCTATGTATAAGGTGGTCAAAAAGTTGAAGTTTGTGAAAGACAATGTTAAAAGATGGAATAAGGACTCCTTTGGGAACATTTTTGTCTCCAACGCCGTCATTCTCTTAGATCTGAAAGATATCCAATATGAGATTCAAAATAATGGCTACAACAATGTCTCTAGAGAGGTTGAAGACGAGATTCTTATGAAATATCATGACATCATAGCCAAAGAAGAAACTTTCTAGAAACAGAGGCCGAAAAACATCTGGCTGAAGGAGGGGGATAGAAACACACAATACTTTCACATGTCCACTTTGAAACACAAAGCTATCACCAGGATCTCTCAGCTTAAAGTCAATGGAAAAACTATTGATGATGAAGATTCTATAAGGAAGACTGCCCTGGAGTTCTTCTTCAATCTTTTGACTAAGGATCAGAACCTAAACCTTCAGGCTCAAAGGGACCTTATGGACAACATCCCTTCTATCTTGGAAGATGATCAAAACTCCTATCTTACTGCTATCCCAACTAATGATGAGATTTTGAAAGCTGTCAACTCTTTTGAAGGTAATAAGGCCCCGGGCCCGGATAGTTTCCATATGTTCTTTTTTCAAATGTATTGGCATATTGTTGGAAGGGATGTTTCTAGTGCTATGAAAGAATTCTTTGGTGCTAGGATAATTTTGAAAGAATTGAATGGTACTTTCATTGCTCTTATTCCCAAGAAGATGGGAGATGACTCCATGGATCTTTTTAGACCTATCAACCTCTGCAATTCTTTGTACAAGATTATCTCTAAAGTCTTGACCTCTAGAATTCTGACTTTTCTCCCCTCTATCATATCTCCCGAGCAAAGTGGTTTTGTCCCTGGTAGGAAAATTTTGAACTCGATAATCACGGTCCATGAGAACATTCATTCTCTTTCTAGGGCTAAAAAAGAAGGTTTCTTTCTGAAGATTGACTTATCTAAAGCCTATGATAGAGTCGACTGGGGCTTTATGCAGACTGTTCTTTCTGCCTTTGGATTTTGTTCTAGAAGCATTAGTTTAATTATGCAATTGGTTTCCTCTGCTTCTTTTTCTGTGCTGGTCAATGGGTCCCCTTCCCCCCTTTTCAAGTCCTCCAGGGGTCTCAGATAGGGGGACCCTCTCTCCCCTGTTCTTTTCATAATCATGGCGGAATGCTTGGGCAGATTTATTGGAAAACTAGTTGAGAAGGGAGAGTTTAGAGGGCTTAAACCTTCATTTGCTAACCAAGTTTGTTCTCATCAACAAATTGTGGATGACTCAATTATAATGGGGAATTCTTCTGTGAAAGATTCTAGAAGCTTAAAGAAAACTTTGGACATATATGGGATTGCTATTGGTCAATTGATTAACTGGTCTAAAAGTTTTGTTTATTTCATAAACACTCCAGAGAGAAGATAGACAAAGATTAGTAACATTTTGGGTAGCCAAATTGGGAATCTCCCTACCACCTATCTTGGGCTCCCTTTATGTCAGGCGCCTCCTGATACCTTCTGGGGTGCTCTTGTGGATAAATTTCATAAGAAGTTAGATGGATGGAAAGGCTCTTTTCTTAGCCAAGCGTGAAAGGTCCAGCTTCTGAAATCTACTCTTCAGAGTATCCCTCTCTATGCTAACAGTCTTTTTAGAATCGTTGTTAAGTTTGCGGAGGCTATTGAAAAAATTCAAAGAACCTTTCTTTGGACTGGTGTTGAGGAAAAGAAGAGAATGTATTTGATTGCATGGGATAAGGTGTGCAAACCTATAAGAAAAGGAGGCCTTGGTCTTAGAAGAATCAGAGATATGAATGAGTTTCTCATGGCTAAGCATATATGGAGAGGTTATAATACTGAGGGAGAATGGAAATTGATATGGGACAATAAGTATAAACAACTCCCTACCCTTCATAGTTTCCTCAAGGCTGAAGATATTTCGATTGGTTCCAACATCTGGAAAAATGTCACTAGAACTAGAGATATAATAGTCAAATGAGTGAAATGGAAGGTGGGGAGGGGTAATTTCATTAAATTTTGGGAAGACACTTGGTTGTTAGACTCTCCCATTAGTGACAATCCTGATTGGGGCAAGTTTCAGGATCAGTATAAGGAAAAATTTGGTACTACTGTGGCTGACTACTAGAATTTAGGCCAGTGGAAGGACTTATCCTCTATTGATCCTTCCCTTGAGCATCTGAATATAATTATGAATTCTGTGGTGGTGGTGGTTGATGACGAGGACCAGCTTATCTGCAAACTTACTGCTGATGGTAATTTTTTTTGTCTCCTCTCTTTATATTCAGCAATATTCAAATCAAGAGAGTCCTTGCTGGGCTAAGGCTTGGGTGAAAGGACTTATTCCCAAGATTAATATTTTTTTTGGACTGTCCTTCAAAATAAGATCCTGACAACTGACAATCTCAAAACTAGAGGTTTTTGTTTGCCTAGTATTTGTCATCTTTGTATGCAAAATGAGGCAACCATTAATCACATGTTTATCCATTGTCCCTTCTCTGCTGATATATGGGCTAGATGTCTGGACAACTTCAATGTTAGATGGGTCTTCCCTGAAGCTGTCCAATATGTTTTTAATTCCTAGTTCCATCCTTCGAACAACAATTCAGTCACTTTGTTATGGAGATTTTCTTTACCTCATATTTGTTGGGGAATTTGGAAAGAAAGAAATGATAGAGTGTTCAAAGATAAGGCTTCAAAAACTCAAATTATTTTTGGGAAAATCAAAAGACATATGGTGGAGAACCTCTACATCACTCGTGGAATAACGAACCCCAAAGATCAAGACGATAACATCATTTTCAAGAATTGGAGAATTAAGGGGAGTGACATCATACATGCTAATCCTAGAGATGAGGCAAGATGGGAATGCCCCCCTCATGGATGGATGAAAATTAACTTTGATGGTGCTTCCAAGGGTAACCCTGGCAATGTAGGGTGCGGTGTGGTTTTAAGGGATGAAGGGGGAATATGCAAAGCTATCAAATGTATTCCTATAGGTAATCGAACCAACCATGTTGTCGAGGCCATTGCTACTTATCATGGGTTGGCTCTTGCTAAGGAATCCAATTGCACTAAAGTTTGGGTTGAAGGCAATTCTTTGAACATTATTAATTGCTTGAATACCGTTTTCCCTCCCTCTTGGTCTATACACAATACCATCAAAACTGCGAAGGAAATTAGTGAAACTTTTGAAATGTGTATTTTCACACATGTATATAGAGAAGCCAACAAATGTGTTGATTGGGCTGCCAATCTAGCTTGCCGCTCTGACAAAATCATTGCCCTTTATGGTGAGAGTAATCTCAAGTGTGAGGCAAAATCTTTGATTGAACTGGACCGTATCTAGATGAAGCAACATGTCTTTGCTAATCACAATTTCTAATGCCTTTTCCTCATTTTTCTATGATTACTCACCACGACGGTGAGTCTTGTTTTATTATTAGTCATATCATATTTACTTTGCACGGATTCTAGGTGGTTCTTCATAACAACAACAAAATTGTTAGGTTTCTTCACAGAGATCACAAAGTTGAGACAAGGAAGAATTGTGAAATTAAGGGTAATATGGGAGGTAATAAAAAGAGGTTTGAACTGGCTTCTTGCTCGGACTAGAAGAAAAACAATGAAGTCTGGGAGATTCTCCAAGAGGGAGGCTTGAGTGTTTTTATGGAAAGGCTCTGCGGCAAAGACCCTACTATCACTAAGCATTTCATAAAAAACTGGAAGAATGGTAGGTTCTTCTTGGTACCCAGATGAAGAAGGTGGACGAAGATGTCATTGCTGAAGCTACGGGTATGGTTAAAGAAGATATTAAATTTTACGGAGATCAAAGTGTGTCTGACAAGGCTGCGGATAGGTTTCGTGTCACTGATGGAGAAAAAAGGAAATTGGTGAAGGTGGATAATCCCTATCATTCCCCTAAGCGTATTTGTAGGCCGTGGAGGTTTGTGCTATTTGCCACCTTCAGCTACATTACTCTGGATGGGAAACTCACAAGGGCTTATGGGCATCATTTTGTGCAGCTTAATCACTTTCGTCATTGTGACAAGGTAAGTTTGCCTTACTATCTTGCTTTCTCTATGGATCATACTATTAGAGAAGTGCAGAAAGACTCTCAAAGAGACCATGCCCTCCACCAGGGTTTAATGGTTTTAGTTTATAAGCTGTTGAAAGGGAAAACTATTGAGAAACCCATTAGTAAAGGCAAAAAAATTAGGGATGATGATACTGAAAGTGAGAATAGTGGGTTCAATCTCTACTCTAAAACTAAAGGTGAGTTTGGGGATTTCAGCAACAAGGGGAAGACCAAGGGAAAAAGCAAGGGGACTATTGTGGATTCTGACTTTTCGGACTCTGAGGATGAGTCTTTTGATGATAAATTGATAAAAAAAAAGAAGAGAAAGGGTATCGGTAAGCAAACCCAAAGGACCAAGAAGACCTATAAGGGGATAAACAAGGTGAAAAGGAAGATTATTATTTCTTTTGATGAGGATATTGAGGTTGAAAAAACCAATAATAAGAAGGGTAAGGAGGAAGATTATATGTTAAATGGTGATCATGGGGAGAACCTGAGCACGTAGAGAATGTAGAATGAGGGTCAGGAGAACAAAATGGGAAATCAAAATGACTGTCATGGTGATATTGGTAATGACAACATCAAGGGTTTTTGTGAGGTCATTAGCAAAATGGCGAAAGAGATTAGTGACTTGAAGACTGACCTCAATGCGATAAAAAAGGCTACTATGGGTGAGAAGCCTCTCTCTGAAAACGTAAAAGAATTAATGGTTGCTATTAAGAAGGCTGAAGCAATTGAGGCTATGGTTAGTAAAATATGGAAATGGAAAAGAAGGTGAAGGAGCTAGAAGGGAACATAGATGCTAAGGGCCTGGAAACTAACCTGAACAATCTGGTCAACAGAGTGGATATGATGGAGCTTACCGTGGAGAGGATTCCTGAGCAAAACTTTCAGATCCTTAAGGCCACTATTGACCATGTTAACATCCTGATTAACAAATTTGAACAGATTAAAGGCAAGGAGGATGATAAGGATTAGATGGAGAAGAAGGGTCATGAAAAAAGAACAAGGGCCAAAACTCGGAAACAGGTTGATATAAAGGAAAAAGAGCTGGAAGAAATGAAAAATTCTATGATCAATATGAAGCATATGGTGGTTCATGCTGAAGAACTTATGAGAAACATTTAGTTGTCCTTGTGTTGTCTTTGTGCTTTCCTTTGGTTGTCTAGTGTTGCGTCCTTTGTCTGGTGTTCCCTTTTTGTTTTGACTAGGAATTGTTCTATGTGTGGGTGATCAGGCACTGTTGTTTTATGCCTCTTTTATGCTTTATCTTTCTCCTACTTTGTAACAAGGTTATGGGTTCCTTTCAAAAACCTGTTTTTAATTAATCAAAACAAAATTGTTATTTTTAAATATCTATTACTTCCCTTTACATTTAATTCTCAATTCCATGTTGTTTCTATAATTTAATTACCATAAATAAATTGAGATTATATTAAAATTATTTTTTCATATCTATAAATATGAATAGAGTAAGAAAAATATTATTTTAAAAAAATCTATAAAGATTTATTTCTTCCTATTATATATAATGTTTTATGAGAAAGTAAACCAATATTATTAGCCAAAAAAAGTGGCCAAACATATCTATATCTTTGAACAATAAAAATAATTCAATAATAAGGCTTGGCATGTGATGAAAGATGGTGAAATTTATTAATCTTCACATATACATAATATAGTCTATAATTAAAAAATTAAATCATGAAAACTTTAGAAATATTAATTCATAAACTATCATGTAATTATTATAAAAATCTCTCAGTTTTTATTAGGTGATAATTTTTTGAATTAATGTTTTGAATCACACTATAATCTATGAAATGGAAAGAAAAATAGACCAAGAGGTCCCTTAAATATTACCCTAAACCAAACTGAACCCAAATCCTAAACTAAATCGATACATAAGTTTAACATTAAATCAAATTCCACCCTAAACCTAAAATAAATTTAATTGTGGCCCTAACCCTCAATTGAACTCTAACCCTAATCTTAATTAAACATTAAACATTTTAAAAATTTAATCCTAACCATGAACCAAAATGTACTATAAACCTAACACTAAACCAAATTGAACCCTAACCCTAAACCTAACTAAACTATAAATCAAATTAAACCCCAACCCTAACCCTAATCCTAATAAAACCAAATTGAACCTTAACACAAAACCATTTTGAACCTTAATCCTATACCAAATTGAACCCTAACCTTAACACTAAACCAAATTGAACTCTAACACTAAACCAAATGAAACCTTAAGTCATATTCTGTTCAAAATTAAATTCAAACTTAACTAATACCAATTTGAGCCCAAACCCTAAATCTTGAATTAAATCCAAATCTTTAGTTCATAGAGAATCCTAGTGAAGATATAGAAATAATCAACCTTGAAAATCAAATCTAACATTAAACCATATTGAACCCTAACCTTAACCCTAAGCCAAATTACACATTAAACCAAATTAAACCCTAATCAAGTAACACTTTACCAAATTGAACCTTAACCCTTAACCTTGAATTGAGCCTTATACTAACCCTATTTTAAAGATTTTCTAATTAAATGACAACCCTAATTAGTGTCTTATCAAGTGGCCTCATTTTTAATTAATATGTCTTCATTACATATTTTCAAACTAATAGAATTAATCCATCATTTAATATTTAACTAAATCGAACCTAAATCTTAGCACCAAACAAAATTGAACCCTAATACTAAGTCAAATTGAATCCTTTAACTCTAAACCCAAACCTAAATTGCAATTCTTCCAAATTCATCTAAATATATTGTAATTAAACTTAGCAGGTACTTGATTATGGATTATTGCCTTTTGGTTTTTCCTCTTTTTGGGGTAGTCAAATTATTTTGAGATCCTTTGTTATCAATATTATTACTATATGTGGTGTTGTGGGTTATTGGTGCTAGCTAGCATTTGATCTTTTGACTTTTGGCTTACATTCACTTGTGGTCTTTGCAGTATGAAGATTCAAAGTTTTTTAACTATTAAACATTTTGTCACAGCTTGTAATTCTCTATAATTGCTTCTACTAATTCCTTGACCTTATATTAATACTTTTATGTTATTAAATTATTGTGTTATAGATCCTACTTTTATAATAAAAGTCATCAGGTTACGATAAAAAATGGCTTATAGCCCATTTCTATTGTTGTTACAATAGACCATTTAAAGACAAGATAACTTTGGAAAGTTCCATATTGAAAAATTAAAAATAAAATAAGTGGAATAATTGTCAAGCCTATCATGTCTGCCAAACTCTGTTGGATATTGACTAGTTTAATGTCTCTCTCTCTCTGATAAGTGTTATTTGTATCATCATGTAGCATAGGATACTAACATATAAACATTAAAAATAAATCTAACTAAATTCAAACAACACACTATTTAAATATCAACACCATGAAGAGTTCGTATGCTTTGTCAGAAGAAAATTAAGCTTACCCTTTGTAGTAAACCTTTTCATAGCAGAGTAAACCACAACATTTGGAAATGAATGATGAGGTAATAAGGGCTTCCACTTGAAATCTACTTTCAATCGGGCATCTATTAAGAAATATCAAAATCCAATTAGAAAATGGCTACTAGAATGTGTCTCTTGTAATATGAGTGATTAGAGAGATCACAGAAAGGTGTTACAAAACTGTTGCTATAAACTTCTGAAAATGACTTGCCAAAGCATGTTATTGACAAAGTAGTAGAAGATGTGAAGTCTGATTTTGTGGCATAGAATGATGCAACAGACAAAAGATCTGCCATAAAGTAACTAAAAATTATTAAGTTTAATTTTTTTGGATCAAAATCTATTCAGAATTAAGTATTTATTTATCAAAACAACAAGCACATGAAAAACAAATTGTTTGTCAACATTTTAAATCCCACCTTCAATGACTAGCATAGCATCCAAAAAGAATTGACAATAAGCTTCAGAGTCACCTATACTAAGCAAAGACAATAGAGTAGTCGTGGTCTCGAAAATAAAACTATGACAGCCTCTATAGAATGTGCAAATTTATATTCTGAAAGTATCTCAAAATGTTTCCTCGACAAGTAAAGAAGGTATAAAGCATCTCATGCATATGCAAAAAGGAAAGTGCCACTCTTTTTTTTTTGAAAGTAGAAACCATATACCCTCTACCAGGTTGCAAACAAACACTAGATAAACCTTATATCAAAGACTATATAGACAACAAAACTATAAAAACCTTTTATGAATTTTGCAACTATAATAACAAAAAGCACATAATTTTTAGTACTTAATTTATTAATTAATAGTCTTAGATAGTACATTTTAAATGGAATTCCCTTAAACAACACTTGGAAGAATTCAGTAGGAAATGGATTGGCACCATCCATAACATTAACTTATAAAGTTGTTTACATCAGAGACTACAAATAGAAAAATAGACTTATCTTTCTAAACAAAATATAATTATATAAGTAATTGACATTTTCATGGCAATGCACACTGCAAAGCTAATCTCTTTAGCATCCTACATAAGTTATTTTAATAAGGTATAGAATGATGGTCATGGAAGTACTATAACACCCCCATGTATGTATCTAGATTCTAAATTGATTGATAAAGATAAGAAAATCACACAGTTGATAATTGGTAGCAATGTCAATTGTCAAATCATAAATGTTAATGACAATTGTCAAATAAAAAATAGTTTATACTATATATATAATAGTGTTGCAAAGTTTTGCTAAAACCACTATTGTATACTCCACCAGTGACAAAACTTTGTCAAATGTATGCCTGAAACCCAGTTGTTGTTACATTTGTTTTTATTATTCCCATGATTGAAGTGTTTTGTTAATTTTTTATTAACTAACTTCTCAGAAAATTCGTCCTATGCAAATAAAAGGGGAAATTGCAAGTCCAAAAAAATGTCAATCCAAATCCTTGAAACAGAGGAAGCTGAAGCGAAAATTTTATTGTATAGGAAACATTCCTAGAGGCCTAGATCATCAACATCATTAAAACAATTCACAAAAAATAAATAAAAAAATCCAACCTTGCTTAATCGCATGTACCAAGTTTGTTAGTGATCCTAAGTATTTACATTTCCATCTCCCATACTCATACTCATATTCATAAATCCTCCTTTCTTCATTGACACCTCCATGAGTATGAACCTATCCACTTTTGCAATCTTCATTATCTTTAGACATAAGAAAACCATATGGTAGGGGACATCCTAATATCACGGATGACAGGTCCTCCCTCTAGCATCCTCATAAATTGGAGATGTCCCATGGAATGTCCTTCTGAATGCCTCCCACATTGGAAAGAAATTCTAGGGAAATCCCCAAATTATTAAAAAAAAGGGACAAGGAGGGGATGTTCTTTCCATGTCTCTCCATCCTCAGGACATCCCCATCCCTGCAACATTGTAAATACCCCAAGGAGACATTGACAAGGAATACTGAAATATATTGTGCATGAATATCGACACAAATATATGAGAGATAGCACAATGATGCCATGATCCTCCTATTGATACATAATATTTTTTATTAATGCGACAATCTCAACTTTTATTCCAATTAAAGAAGTTTAACAAATTATTAGCCACAGAGTAGGGAATCAAATTTTATTGGAGCACAATCAAGATGCACTTGGGATGATTTTGATTCCTTCACAAGTGAGCTAGAGAGTTTTGATAACATCCCTATTGAGTTCACTTATAGTACTTGTAGAATAAATTTGCAAAAACTTCAATTTTCAATCTCCTTCCAAATTTTTCATGCCCAAGCATAGTTTTTGAATAAGGGAAAACAAGTTTTGAAGGGACCTGGAACCCTATACAAGAAGAAATCTGCAAAAACTTCGATTTTCAATCTCCGTCCAAATTTGTCATGCCCAAGCATAGTTATTATTGAGTCAATTACCTACTAATCATCTTCTAGAATAACTCTCATTTCAAGTGTGCAATTTGAGGGACAAATTATGACAATTCTCTGAAATATTTTGATTTGGTATATAGATTTTACATCTCTGCAAATTTTTTGGTTTCATGCCAATTTTACATAAATGTTTTAGAGGTATCTTTGTATCCAAATCACATCGATGGGTCTATGAAGAAGTGACATGGCTTGCTATCATTTTAAAATCTTCTTTTTTGAATGTTAAGATATATCAAGTTTTATGTCATAGATTTCTTTTGTATAGATTACAAGTTGAAACATAAGAGTTGCCTACCTTTTTTTAAATGTAATTTTATACTTATCTTACTAGGTTCTTGTAATGGTGAAAATATTAGGGTTTTCACCATTAAATGTATGGAAACTACTAATTTTTACTTGGGGACCACTACATTAGGGAAATATAGGAATTAGATAGATTTAAACCTAATAGATCTAGATTTTGATCTAATTCCAAGGGGTATTGGATGAGCCTCTTCTTTCCCTTGAATTGAATTGATTTGTTGAAGATGTTGAAATTAGTGCAAATATGTCGGAATTGATGTAAAAATGCATGGACAGTAAGCTAGAGTCATTGAATCGAGCCATGAACCTAGATCTAAGGATTATAATAGAATTTGGACCTGTTCCTAGAAGGATCTCCTGATTCGTCGGGACTGAGATGTTGGTCGCTCTGGTCCTCTGCACTTTTCGCACTTTAATGGGGGATCAGTTCATCACTGTAAATAAAACCAATCCTGAAGATCACAGCGCCATACCTACTATTTCTCACACTAGAGAATGTAAATAGGTTGGGAATAGGGGTTTGCCTAAGTCAAACCCCGGTTTAGGAATTAACCTTGAATGAAATATTGCAAATACTAAAACAAGCAATGGAAAGATATACCTTAGATTTGTGATGATTGATAATGATGTTTTGCTTCTTGAATATAATCACATATTTTGTATGAAATGGCATGAACATGGCAAAACCCTAATCACACACACATGCTTGCATATGGATGATGTAACTTGCTCCACAATGATCGAATGGAGAAAATAGCCTTGAAGATCTCTAGAAATGCTTGATTGCTTGAATATGGAGACTTAAAATGCTTAGGATGAAATTAGGTTTATCAAATTCCTTTATATATGATGATCTAGGTCAATTTACTGATTAGGTTGGCCTCCAATGGTCACGTAGAGTCACCAAATTCATTTCCCACTAGAGAGATAGGTCACACCCTCCTCTTAAAAAATGGGTCCCATTGAGGGGGACCAGGGTGCCAGACACTCTAGTCCAGGACCAAGGCGCCTTTTCCTTCTCAATCAGGGACCTTAAATTGGCCTCAAGGATAAGGACATAGCCCCGAAGGATCATTTGGTAAGTGTATGTGGAATAAAAGTTGGAGTTAAGGCACTGAATGGACTCGAATAGGAGATGAGGGAGAGACGTGCTAAAATAGGGGCACAACCATGAGGTGTAAATTGACTCGATGACAATTTACGATGCTACAGTTCTACTTTGTGTAATTTGAATTTTGCAGGTACGTCCCAATTAAATTAAATTTTGTAAATATCCATGTTGACTTTGTTGATTGCATGTTGTATAGGGATTATAGACTTTCTTCAAAAAGCCAAAATTTTCTTTTGAATAATATTTTCTCCTCATTATGATGACCTAGGTGTGAATCCTTCAAGCAATCCTTGCGATCACCTAATTGTTGCACAAAATGACACACCTACAAGAATCATTCCTATTGCAACATTAAATCCATACAAAAATAGAAGTATGATAAAGGCAAGAGTCACTACAAAGGGTCAACTTCGCCATTTTAACAACACCAAAGGAAATGGAAAAGTTTTTCAGTTTTGACTTGATTGATTCTAATGGTGGCAAAATAAGAGTGTATTAGGGTTAAAATCATCATAACTAATTAGATTATAAGAGCGAATCACAAACTCTAATCTAATTAAAATTAATCCTAAATAACAATCGAATAATGTAAAATCAATTGAATTAAGACTCCCTCAATCGATTTGACAAAGCTTCCATTGCTATTCTCCTTAGTTGTTGAATTGGATCTCAGGTATTGCACTGATTTCCTGCATAGATTAGCAACTATTTTGAAGACTATGATTCTAGATTGAAATGAGAAAAGAGGTTGAATTTATAGATTTTCAACACAGAAGGGGTGAGGATTTGAACTGAAGTGTTGATTGGTAGTCAACTGAGATTGATTGAAGAGTGAACTCAATTTGATATCTATTAGCAGGATTGATTGGGGAGTCAACTAAATAGATTATCCAATTGGCTGAGATGATGAAGGAGATGACTGAATTGATGGATCAGAAGACTGAATTGATGGATTAGTCAGAAAAAGCTGATTTGGAGTGAAAAGGGGAGATTCAAGAGTTAACTGAGTTAACTAGTTAGATAACTGATTTGATCAATCAGTTATGATTTTAACATGTGTTATAGGATTTTGAAATTGAATTTGATTTTCATTTTCAATTTGGATTTGAATTTGGACTTTCAAATGTTGAAATGCACATGAAATTAACTAAAATTCAGATCTAGTGAAATGTGAATTTGATGATTTGAAATTAGATAGAATTAATTGAAATCCACATTTGGGAAATTGTGAATTTGGGAGAAATGAAATTAGATGAAATTATTTGAAATTAGAATTTGAGGAATTTGGAGGAATAAGTTAATTAATTTAAATGAAATTATTTAAACATTAGAAATTGAATTAATTAAATAATAAAGATTATTTAATCAAGTAATTAATCATAATTAATTAAATAAATAGTATTTAATTAATATTTGAGAAAGGGGTTAAATGATTAATTAATTAAGAAGTGGAAATTGAATAATTAGAAATGTTGAATGTGATGATTAAGCCAGTTTAGAAGAATAATTAACTTAATTAAATAATTAAATAATTACTTAATTAATTAGGATGAATAATTACTACATGATGAAAAAGACATTTTTCAGTGTCTATATTTGCCCCTCTTTGAGACAATGTTGAAGCAACGTTGTTTCAAAGAAAATGAAAAATAAAATAAAAGTATGCCCTAGTATGCTCGGTAATGTTATGGGTATAATGCCCCCTCGAGATATTGTTTGTGCATTGAAGGCATGACTGATCTCTCGAAAGAAGAAGAATGTTAGATGAGAGATGAAGAATGGTTAACTTGATGATACAAATGAGTTTGATTGGATAGAAGAAATGGTTAGAATGAATGGAAGATTGACTGAATGATCGATTGATAGGATTGGTGTGATTGATGAGATTGATAGGATTAATTTGATTGATAGGATTGATCTGATAAAGATAAAGTTTGGTTCAAGAAGGACACATCTTGTATAAGACAAAAATCATCAATACGTCTAGTTTCACGGAGGATACATCCTGTATAAGACAAATGATAGCTCAAAATTGGATGAATAATGAAATATGATTGTAGCATCGTAAATTGTACGCACTTGCTAAAGCAGTACAATTTCACACCTAGTTTAGCACCCGCCTTGGCGCATTTTGCATTTTGCATTGCATTTCCCCTTTAGCACTTAATTAATTAAATTAAGTAGGTCTAAGGTTCTATTTCATCATCTTCCATATCATAAAGTTGGGCCCTTTTCATTAAAGTGTGCCCCTTTCATTTTATTCTTCCAATACATCATTTAATCAAAAACCCTAATTAGGTCCTATTTTGAACTTGGGGGCTTGATTTCGGGGGTCAAAACATCTCGAAATCGCTTGTAACTTCAGGATTTGCTCTAAAATCATCGTATCCGACGGCCCTGAAAATTTGGTGAAAAGTTGTCAGGACCATGGCGCCCGGAGTGCAACATGGTCCCGGACATTTTTCCCGAAATTTTAGGAGCGCGATCCAATCATAAAATAAAGCTTAACCCCAAGAAATTGGCGGGAGATTCAATCTCTAAGTCGGCCTAAAGTTGAAATTAAGACCTAGGGTTTCATACATAAGAGCTCTCTTTCTTCATTTGAAAGGATCCGATTTTTGGCTTTGAAGGACCCTCATATGCAGCGAAAGAGCAGATCTTTGAAGACTTCAACAACATTCAACATCCTTCTATCAAGCATTTATCAATTCCATTCATCCATTTAGGGCTTGGAAGACATTGAAGAACAATAGGAGATTACCGACTGAAGATTGGCTTGTACTCCTCCCTTGAGGGTTGGATATAAGTGCAGGTTTCGGGACTCGGACGATGCCGCAGGTTGCGGATCCGGGAGAAGCAGACTGAGACCGACCTTCCCACCAAATTTCAAAGCAAAAGACCAGGACAGGGGTGTGGGGTGCCCTGGTCCTCCTGACAGACAACATTTCCGACAGTTTTCCAGAGTGCAAAACAACAGTTCCAGGTGTAGTTTCAGGTGCAGAATCAGGACAGTGGCGCCCGCGCCCCCGTCCCGAACATTTTCAGTCAGATTTTAACTCTGGGTACGCATTTGCATTCTTGTCTTGTCCTTGTGTTTACAGCTTTCCATCATTTAAGTTCAATTCTGTAATCTTGTTATTAGTTCATACTTGCACTTTGGGGTTAGGGATTGAACTTGCATCATTTCATCTTTCAATTACAACAAAGGAATAGAAATCCTAATAGGTAGCCCGTGGCTCTCTCTTCCACAAGAAGAAGTAGCCAATTGTGTGATACCTCTAGGCTCTTTCGTATTCCACAAGTGTGTGGTTGAAAGTGAGATTAGGGCATGTTTGCTTAGTGTCACTTTTTCTCCCACACATTTTGGTGAACCCGACGTGAATCTATTGTTGCCTTCTCTTGCATTGCATTTGTTAGATCTAGATCTAGATTTAGTGTGTTTCATTTAAGTTTCATTTTCATAAAAAAACAAAAAAAAGAAAAAAAAGAGGGAAAAGAAAGAGTGTGTTTCTTTGTTTCTTTGCATTGTGTGTTTAGGTTTTATGCAATTTTTATTTCAAAATGTCAGATTTTTATTTGCAAGATGTTCATATCTATGATGATTATGAATTAGATGAAGCTTTAGATGAGTTTTTGAATCCTAAAAATACCAAACCTTCATTTTACCAAAAACTCATAAACATTGTTACTATGACATTTCGTTGTGATGAGAAAGATAAGTCGAATGATTCCTCTCAAGGGTACATTCCTATCAACTCTTCCACTAAATCTAGTAACATGGTTGTTTTCAATGATCCCCTCTATGAAGAGATATCTCCTTTTGAATCAAAAGATAAACCTTTTAATAGATATGATCATGCTTTGTTGGATGATGCCCTTGATGACCTTGTGGTTCCTAAAAAATGCTCCCTTCATGAGGATCCTTTTGTGCAAGAAGATGACATTATCCCTACATTTCCTAGTGATGGCATTTCCTTTTCCAACAAAACTCCCACTAGAGATGATGAATTAATGGTAAATGCTTACCCTTCTCCTAAAGTTGGTCTTACCCATAAGCATCCCTTAGAGAAAGAAGATGAAATAATAAGCAATTTCCTTAATTCTCTCTCCCCTAAAGATCATATTGAACATATTTTGAGGAAAGAGGATGAGTTTAACACATCTATTGATGCTCTCCCTCCTAAGGATGAGGAATTAATAAACAATGTTATCTCCTCTCCCGAAATTGACAATGCTTCAAACATTCCTTTCAACAACTTCACTATTTGGGATGAACCATTAGAAGAAGGTGTTGATTATTCTCTACCCTGTGAGAGAACCCTAGCCAAAGAGGATGAAGTCAAGATTGGAAACTCCCTTGATAGTTTCTCCCCTTCCTTGAATCGCAATTATTCTCCCTTTCCTCAACTTGGTTCTACTCATAAGGAAACCCTAGTTCAAAGCAAGATGGTTAACATCTCTTTCAAAGATCTCTCTCTCAAAAGTGAGACTTTAGAGAGTAATGTTGATCCTTCTCCTAGAAAGTTTATTCCCCATGTAGATCCTTTGATGATAGAGGATGATATGACCTTTCCTAGTATTACTCTTCCTACTAGAACATCAATGCCTATCCCTTGTCTCTCTCCTAAAATTGATCTAATCTGTGATAAGATTTTAGTGCAAGAGAAGACTATCAATAATTCTTCCAACACTTTTGTTCATTCCTCTAAACCATCCTCAATCAATTTGATACATGTGAATGAAACACCTAACAAACCTCTCTTCACTATCCAAGGTGCTTGTCCTTCTCAAAATTCTCAACCTTTAAATAAGCCTATCTTAGTGGTTCAAGGTGGTTATGCTAATGATTCTTTTTGCACTCCTAAGAAACCTGTTATTACTGTGCAAGGAGGTTATTCCTCTAAGAGTCCTTATGAGTATGCTAAGCAATTGACTAGAGAGAGTTATCATGCGGTTGCCCATACTTATAATACTAGAAACAATAGGCAGCCTAATCCTCCTCCAGTTATCCCAACTTCACTTCCTCCTTCCCAACCTATTCTTCCTCAAGCTCCACGGATTTCACAAGTTCTTGGTAAGGAATATGATCTCATAGAACAACTTAAAGCTACCCCTGCTAAGATATCCCTTTGGGATTTGATCCAAACTTCTTCCGCTCATCATGGAATGTTACAAGATTCCTTGAAAGATTTGAATGTTCCTCCACCTAATACATCTAGTAATATAGTGTCTTTGGTTAACTCTGTGATGAATCCTAAAGCTCAAATTGTGTTTACTCAAGATGAGTTGCCTACTAGTGAAATTCAACATCAATATGATCCCTTGATGATTGTGGTTATCATAAATGACACTGCTATAAGACGAACACTGGTAGATAATGGCTCTGGCCTTAATGTGTGTAGCATTAATCTATTGCATAAGATGAATGTGGATACATCCCTTATTGAGCCTGACTCTCATCCCATTCGAGGCTTTGATAATGTGGCTAAGTCTTCATTAGGTATTATCACCTTACCCATCACAGTGGGACCTGTTACTTTGCCTACTCCTATCCATGTTATGTCGGGAAATCTAACATACAACTTGTTATTAGGGAGACCTTGGATTCACGGTATGCAAGCTGTCCCCTCTACATTGCATAGACAAGTTAAATTCATTTATAACAATAAGACATATACCTTGATAGGTGATACTAATTTTCAAGCTTGTTTGCAAACATCTACTTCCAAAGGGAGTTCATCTAAGCCTTCCTCTTCTAGTAATGACTCTTTGAACAAGATACCTATGGATGAATCCTTACCCTCTGGTAATCAAAATTCTTTGGATGAGTCTGAAGCTCCTGAAGAAGATCCTTCTCGACTTGAATATACGCATAAAAAGGCTTTTGATCCTGAGAAGGTTCTCGCAGATGACGATTGGGGATCTCTTGACTTTAATCTCACCTTTGTAGGTGAGTATAGGGTTCCTCCTAGAGAGTTTAAAGTTAAAAAGAAGGAAGAAACTAGAGATCAATCAGTCTTACCTGAACCTATGAGTAATAATTTTGTGGCCGCTTCTAAAACTTCTTCTCCTCACACTTCTAATTCTGAAGAGTTTGATTCTTTGTCTTATGAAAAACCACCTTCTCTTCCTGAAATGGTTGATCGTTATAGTCGTGGTTTTCACATTTTTGCTAAGCATGGGTATCATGGAAATGGTTGTGGCGCTCATGAACAAGGGATAAAAGTTCCTCTAGAGACTAATTTTCACAATTATGCCTTTGGACTCGGCTATAATCCCTGCAAACATACCAAAGCATCTAAAAGACCATCTCTCAATGTGAATGCTATATTTAGTAGTGATGATGATCTCACTTCAACTAAATCATCTTCTACTTCTATCAACTCTCATTCCCCTCATAAGGAAATCTTGGAAATGAACAAATCTCTTTATGAATCCCCTTAAATTTCTAAATCCACTTATGAATCTTTATCTCCTATTTATCATAAAGTCCTTTCCTCCAGGGATAAGGCTCTAATAAATTACACTCATCCCTCTTCTAAGATTTCTTGTGACTTTTCTTCTTCAATTTTATCACTTTATACATGTTTTTGATCTCACTTATAGTTGAGCATTTAACATGTCATATTCAAATACCTCATTTAGTCTATCATGTCTTTAAATAACATTAATGGCTATTATGTTGCTCATCATTATGTGACATTGGTAGCTCATTTACTGGGGGCTCATTGTCATTCATGATGGTACAATTTCAAGTGCAATCATATTTTTTGAAGCAACATAATAGCCTAATTTTCTTGTTCCTATGGGGACAAGAGTGATTTCATACATCTCTTCTTTTGCTTATGTCCAAATCTCTCCCTAGAAGATTGTGTAAGTCCTTCTCATTGTCCTTATCCTTGGGAGGCAATGATCTTTCCTTATTTTTATCTAAGGATCCACTTTTTCCTATTTTGTGGATGGTGTGAACTTTATTACTTGATGTTATTCCTTGTATGCATTTGTTGTTGTTTGTTCAAGGATTCTCTCTTACAAGAGGTGTAAGTCCTTGACTACAACCTCTTTTGTACTTGGTAAAATACATCCATAATGAATTCACTCTCCCAATTGGGTTAAAAAGAGCGTCATCCTTCATTAAGAATCACTTTCACCTCACAAAAGAAGGAAGTATTGCATTCTTATTCTCTTCTTAGACAATTCCTCTCGGGGATAGGTGTCTTTTGTACAAAGATCTCTTCTCCTCTAAGGATCTCCTTTACACATACTACAAGATATCCCTTTTTCAACTATCTTATCCTTGCTTAAAGAGTGCAAAACTCTCTTGCTTGGATCTATGACATTGTTGCATTTTTGGGGTATCTTCTTTTGTGATGAAGGTAGGTATCCTTGTTCTACTTTTCTTATGATGTAAACATTACACTTTTTGAGCAATGGGTCATTCTCGGAACCAGAGCACAGACTCGTAGAGCGAGATGTCTCCATTTTTCTTTTATGCAAGGTGATTATTCTCGGAACCAGAGCACAGACTCTTAGAGCGAGATGTCACGCTTTTGTACTATACATATACAGGTTGTAGCATACTCGGGCATAGACTCCTATGAGGTGCTTCTAACCTCCCTTACACACACATGCATGAGGTTGAGTGGAAATAGCGGCATAAGGCTAGACTTTCTCACTCTCCTCCCTTACATGGATCACCTAGACAGACTCTAGGGGCTAGTTTTCCATGTCCTTTTTCCCATGGATCACCTAGACAAGATCTAGGGGCGAGAAGTCCATGTTTTCTCTCTCACTATTCTTCTCATGGATCACCAATGTGTGTATTCATGCTTTTTTGCCTTTCTTTTCTTTTCTTTGCATTTTGTTTCCATTTACATACTTCATCTTATGTTAGAGAACTCTCAAATCCTCACACTCTTTGTTGTGTTGGAATTGAGATTTAGTCCTCTTTCTTACCAAATGATTCTCCATTAGTTTTTGATCTCACATCAAATCTTCTTGTGAGCATTTGTCATCAATATTCTTTAACAATTCGAAGTGGTAAAAATGATACCCTGTTTCAACTCACTAAAATTAGCAAGCTGAAATAGGGGGGGGCATATAGCTACCCTCGAATTTTCATCACCTTCCTTAGTAAGCATTAGGTGATTTTGTGATCTAACGTGTGTTTTGTAGGGTGCGGTTCCTAACTATGTACTGCAGATACCGCTGGGGGCTTCGTTCGACAGACTTATGGATATATCCTTTTTCAAATAATGTTTACTTTTCTGTACTTTAGCTTGCATATGCACGTAGTGTTCATATGACCGCTAAAGTGGGGGCTAAATGTAGCGTCGTAAATTGTACGCACTTGCTAAAGCAGTACAATTTCACACCTAGTTTAGCACCCGCCTTGGCGCATTTTGCATTTTGCATTGCATTTCCCCTTTAGCACTTAATTAATTAAATTAAGTAGGTCTAAGGTTCTATTTCATCATCTTCCATATCATAAAGTTGGGCCCTTTTCATTAAAGTGTGCCCCTTTCATTTTATTCTTCCAATACATCATTTAATCAAAAACCCTAATTAGGTCCTATTTTGAACTTTGGGGCTTGATTTTGGGGGTCAAAACATCTCGAAATCGCCTGTAACTTCGGGATTCGCTCTAAAATCATCGTATCCGACGGCCCTGAAAATTTGGTGAAAAGTTGTCGGGACCATGGCGCCCGGAGTGCAACATGGTCCTGGACATTTTTCCCAAAATTTTAGGAGCGCGATCCAATCATAAAATAAAGCTTAACCCCAAGAAATTGGCGGGAGATTCAATCTCTAAGTCAGCCTAAAGTTGAAATTAAGACCTAGGGTTTCATACATAAGAGCTCTCTTTCTTCATTTGAAAGGATCCGATTTTTGGCTTTGAAGGACCCTCATATGCAGCGAAAGAGAAGATCTTTGAAGACTTCAACAACATTCAACATCCTTCTATCAAGCATTTATCAATTCCATTCATCCATTTAGGGCTTGGAAGACATTGAAGAACAATAGGAGATTACCGACTGAAGATTGGCTTGTACTCCTCCCTTGAGGGTTGGATATAAGTGCAGGTTTCGGGACTAGGACGATGCCACAAGTTGCAGATCCGGGAGAAGTAGACTGAGACCGACCTTCCCACCAAATTTCAAAGCAAAAGACCAGGACAGGGGTGTGGGGTGCCCTGGTCCTGCCAGGACAGGGGCGCTGGGCGCCCTGGTCCTCCTGACAGACAACATTTCCGACAGTTTTCCAGAGTGCAAAACAGCAGTTCCAGGTGCAGTTTCAGTGCAGAATCAGGACAGTGGCGCCCGCGCCCTTGTCCCGAACATTTTCAGTCAGATTTTAACTCCAGGTATGCATTTGCATTCTTGTCTTGTCCTTGTGTTTAGAGCTTTCCATCATTTAAGTTCAATTCTGTAATCTTGTTATTAGTTCATACTTGCACTTTGGGGTTAGGGATTGAACTTGCATCATTTCATCTTTCAATTACAACAAAGGAATAGAAATCCTAATAGGTAGCCCATGGCTCTCTCTTCCACAAGAAGAAGTAGCCAATTGTGTGATACCTCTAGGCTCTTTCGTATTCCACAAGTGTGTGGTTGAAAGTGAGATTAGGGCATGTTTGCTTAGTGTCACTTTTTCTCCCACACAATGATGAAGGTGAGGAATAATTGATTGATAGATAAAATAGTTGATATGAGAAAATGATAGAATCATAGATGAGAAGATTGGAATTAAGTGATGAGAGAGATCATGTTAGATGAAAGAATGATTGGAAAGAATTGAAAAGGTTGATTCAAGAAAATATGCTTGATAAGAGAATGATCTTGATTAAAATAATCAACATGATGAGATTAGAAAAGTGAAATGATATGATTGATGATGAATATTCTTCTTGTCTTTATTCATAGTGCAACATTTTCATCACCGAACCTTATTATGTAATAATGAAGCTCTGTACATCAAGGTATGAAGAACCAAGATGTAAAGATATCTCATTGCAAAGAAACAAACATGTAGCAGACAAGGAGTGAACCCTCCATTCTAGGAATAACAACAGGGGTCGAGGTATGTGCGGTAGTCACAAGCATAGTTATCCTTCATGGGATACTTGCCGAATGAACGTACCAATCACAGACACCCACTGAAACTATTGCCCCAGAACTTTATTGGTTCACACCACAAACAACAAACAAAGAAAAAAATAATGCCCATCACAGCTCCTCTAGTCACTTGTGGACATCCTTGTGTAGCATAGTAACATAATCTATCGCCAAATGATAAAAGATAAAAATTAACTAGGATAAAATCCAGCAGCCATACTGATCTGTGTCTTCGTGTGATTGCTTGATGTGATAGTTGATAATGTCTAGTTTACAAAAGGTGCAGACCCCGTTTAAGACTGACCTGTTTAGTTTCAAATGTATCCTCTTTTGTTTAAAACAAGATAATGATCACGTGATAAAGATAGATTGTCGATTGATAAGACTTGATTAGTTTGATTGTAGATGTTTGGTTTAAGATAGTTATATCCTTTGTGAACTTCATGCGAAGTGTTTGTTGGATAGCTGCTAGGATATTTGATTCTTGTGAGACATGTTATTGCAAGTTTTTGATGTTTTTCAATTTTTAGTTTGTTTTCGAAGAACTTTTCGATGTTTAGGGTTTTTGGTATTTTCTCAATGTTTTTGTTCTTTTTTTTAGGATCGTATTTGGATGTTTTTGTTGTGATTTTGATGTTTTCTGATTTTTAATTTTTTCAGGACTTTTTTCCGAATGTATTGGTATTTTTATGGTTTCAAATGTTTTTGGTATGTTGATGTTTTGGATTGATTTTGAATTTTTTGATATTTTTGTTTGAATTTTGAATTTTTTGATGTTTTTGGTATGTTGATGTTTTTTTAATTTTTCAAGTCTTTTTACGATTTTTAGATTTTTTTCAGTTATGCCCCCAAGTATGCAAACCTGTATGATATGATGATCTAGGAAATGCACATGGAGACAATGAATTTTCAATATGAGTTATGCTAATGCAAGATTCATGATGAAAATGAAGTTCCTATTCAAACAAAGATGATTGTGTGCGTTCTTCATTCTGAAATGCACTAATTGAATTAAAGGTAGGAAACGTTACAGAGATAGGAGTTCAATCTGTTCTCAAAAAACCTTAGACCATCCAACCTAACACACTATGTGACCAAGATTTATGAATGGAAGCATGGAAAACTTATCCATCAATTCTTGAAACTTTGATCTTCTTTTGCCCATGTGTGTGCAATTGAATTTATTCTTACTCTTATAACCATCAAAGACCCTTGGAATCCTATGTGACTAGCTACATAGGTTATTTTGACTTCAAAATCAACCTGGATAGAGCCTCACTTCTAGCAATATTTTAGGGCTCCGACGAGGTTATGCACTATAATCTCTCAAATATTTCTCCATTGCCAGCAGGCATCCATAGCCCCGATGGAGTTATTTGCATGTTTCCATAGTCAAACTTTTATTATTGCACTTGTATGCGTGATATTTTAGCTATATATCTTTGCTCTTTTTGCCATGATATTTTGATATTGATTTTGGCATAGCACTTTGTTTTTTGCCTTGACTTGTAAGTAATGAAACCTTCTTGGGTATGACGATTACAACGGCGTTGAAGTAGAACGTTGGGCTTTTCACTAGCCACATGACCAACTAGGTATCTGTAATGACTTAGAGCTTATTGATTAACATGTGAGATATAGCAATTGATAGATTTTGGGTAACAAGACTTGATAGTGAAACCTCTACTCAATAATGGATAAAGCTTAATCACAAGGTGACGTTGAAGATGAATGACTAAAGGCCTCCTAAAGACATCATGAACAAGTATCTAGGAAATGAGAAAACCTCCATTCCTTTTAGTACAGACAGGTGAATGAATAAAACAATAATCATGTTTTTATTGATGCAACTATATAAGAAAGAAATAATGATATGCAGCTATATGTTGTGCAATGGTGATATGCAAGCAACTATGGTGTACTTTTAAATGAAGATATGCAATGCAGTACTAAAAATTGAAATGATCCCACCCTTAGATGTAATATATTTTTAGGTGCATGTTGTTATTGAGTTGGTATGAACTTTGTGTAGATAATTCATTGGTCTTTGTTTGAAGAGTTGGATGAACCTATCTTTTTCAATAGAATATTCAACTAGGAGTCTTTCATGTACAGTTTCTGCTATAGCCTCCTTATTTTCAAACCAATCCAGTTGTGGTAGACCTTCTTGCCCCCAGTCTTTCAAGTGTAGGTGTACGAGGAAAATAGATTTTGGCTTCGAAGTTGTGACATGAGCAAGTGCTATGCTTGTTTTTATTGATACACTTGAAGAGTATGATGAAGCCAACCAGGTATTGATCTTATTAGCTAGTGCTATGCTTGTGCATGAAGAAGATGATAAAACAATATGGGTGTTGATTTCATTAGCTGGTACCATGCTTGTTTCTGTCACCACATTGGCATGTGATGATGGCTCACATATAATTGTTGACAAGTTTCTCTATGTAGTATGATATGGATTGGTGATTTCATTGATAAGGGGTTCATGAACAACTTGTGTAAGGGGATTGAGATCACTAGGAGAAATGGTAAATTCATTTGAGAGAGAATAGTGTGAAAGAAATGGAGGATAATGATAGGGAAATGAAGGGATGGAGGGATCTTGATTGGGATTTGGATAACTAATGGGATCTTGTTTAGGACATGAAGGTGAAGGGATGTTTTTATCTTGACTTGGAAAGAGATTTTTAGGAAGGATGGAAGGTATGTCTTGATCTTGCTTGAGAGGTGGATGCTGGATGGGACTTGAAAGAACATCTTGCTCTTGAGAAACAAGGGTGTTATTATGAGAGGAATATAAAAGGATGAGGGGATCATCATAAGATTCTTGGTTGGTGGGATCTTGATCAAAAATTGGGTAGGATGGAAGGGTTTGTTCTTGATCTTGATTTGTTTGATGACTGATTTCTTTTGATTTTGGATTATCCTCCTGACACGGGGAAGGAGTTTGCATGGGAGATATTTGGAAGGTTTCAACACTTTGGCCTGATGAGAAAGGATTTTGAATGAAATCCTTTGAATCATGACTTGAATTAGATTGGATTTGTACTATGGATAGCCCTTGGGAGATTGTGTTATTGGATAGAGATGGTGTGGATTTCTCTTGTGTTACTTTAGGGGATGATGAAATGGTGGATAAATATGATTGATTTGTACATTGACTGAATGGGATTTAATTTTGGTTGAAAGGGGTTTGAATGTTGAGTTTATGTGATTGGTATGTTTGATATGTTGGGTTGAAAGAAAAATAAGGTTTACATGACTCTAATGTTGGTTGAACTGAGGTAGGAACGATTTTGTTGAAGAATGAAGGTTGACATGTTTGAATGGTCTCACAAGAAGAAGAAGGTTGGTCTGATACTGATTCCCTCGTTGTTATCACATCTATCATCATTTTTTCTAACCAACCCCTATGGTTTTTAGGACTAGTCATGTCTATCATTTGTTGTTGCAAAGTCTTGATCTGTTGAGCTAAGGTTTCTATGGATTGCAATGGAATAGGAATGAAAGGGATGAATTATTCACCTTCACTACAAAATTCATAATGCCAATCCATGATGTTTGTTTGATTAGTCTAGACCTAGCATCATAACATGTAAGATGTTTCTCCATTTCTAGAATGTTGCAATGTTTGATTTGTTGATCTTGACAAGCTTGTTTGTTGTGAGGTTTTGATCTTGTTGATATTGAAACTTGACTTTGTTGAGGGGTTTGATCTTGTTGATATTGATGTTACAAAGACACAGTAGCAAGCAAAGAAAACAATCTAAACTAAACAAAGAGAGTTGCTGGTTTAAATAAATATTCATCATGAATATTATTACACTTTACTTAAGTTAACTTAGGATAATGCATCTCTTCGTATTTTGGATATGAGACACTTAGGGAAGTGTACACATAGGGATATAGCTTGTAGGATAAATTCCACCTTTTGTGGTCTTATCTTGCTGTTACACTCCACATTCGGTGGGTCATCCACCTCTTGTGGAATATTATATTATTTCTCCTACCTACCCCTAGTATTTCTTACCTACCCTTGTTTCTCATTGAGCCACATGTCATGATTGCGTGCTCGTATATCCATATGGCCTTGCCTATAAAGCAGGCTCATATTCATTGTATTGGTTAATCTAGTTGATCATTTGTATATTGATGAGAATACAGTTTGTTCTTGTCATTCTATTATCTCTCTTTATGCTTTTCATTGTGCCCTTGATCTTGGAAAAATATCACATGGTATCAGAGCTATTGGGGATTCATTGATTGGTTTTGGGAGACATCTTGGAAGGCTTCTATTTTTGGATTTGAGGTTATGTGCATTTTGGAGGCATCTTAGAGCGTTTTCGACCTCACCATTGCGTCCGGGAGGCCGTTTCCATAAAAATCGAGTATAAACTCGACCTATTTTGGTGAAAGTCAAATTTTGGGTGTGGAGGAATTTTTTGCCCAATTTGGGCAGTACGGTACAAAATTTTTGAATGTTTTATTAAAAAAAAATAAATTCTGAAAATATCTTTCAATACGAATTTTTTTTTTTTTGAAAGGGGGCATATTTTTATTTTTTTTAAAAAATGGGGTTTTCTTTTTTGAAAAAAAAAAAAAAACTTGTTTGGGGGTCCATAGAGCCCCCCCCTGCCCCTCCATACTTTGTATGTATTCTGCAGGGTTGTTGCAGGTCGTACCTGTGGCGGTTTTCATGTAGCAATGACCACTGCACCTTCCGTCGGCCCCTCCACCTCTGGCCCAACCATCCGCACGCCACTGACTCGGCCCTGCCATCCGGTAGACCTCTGACCTGCACCAGTCGGGCCCACCTTCGCCTGCCACGTTGACAGTTAGGCCCATCTCCACCTGCCACGTCACCTGTAGGCCCAGTCGCCTGCCACGTCACCCGAAGGCCCAATCAGCTACCACATCAACACTTTCTGCCCAATCAGCAGTGCACAGTCAGCGCCCAGTCAACATTTTTTGAAAAATTTTAGGCCCCTCTCCATTGAGTAGTTTGGATTTTTGGGTCAACTTTGGAGGCTCATAACTTGCTCAATTTTGCTCCTTTTTGGGTGCAATTTTTTTTTATTTGGGCTATTTTTTTGTGATCTTCGCAGTAGTGTGGTTATTTTCTAATTTTGGTGCACAAGTTTTTCAGAATTTTCAGATTCTCTCAGTTGTACCTTTCCAATCCTCAATTTTGCAACTTCAAAGGCTTCGTTTGTGTTCATACGACCTCATTTTCAGGTGCCATTTTTTTTTTAAAGTGATTATTTTTTTGTGTACTTTCATAATCTATGATCAGTTTTCAGAGATTTTGAATGGATATTGTACTTTCAGATATTGGTCTTTTTTGGCCTACTTGGTACTTGTAATTTGCTTGGATCTTAGTTTAGATCTCTTGAATTATTAGTTTGAGTCTCCTTTGGCCTCATTGAGGTAGTTGTAAAGTTGAAATTAGAAGTCCACTTTGCTATTTTTTGCAAGTGGCCCATTGTACATGCACTAAGTATAAAGTGTCAAATCATCATTTTTTTGGGAGGGGTTTTCTTTGATTGAGTGAATTTGGGGGGGTGTCTTGTGTGATTGTGCCTCTCTTTCCTTGTGCTCTTTCATTTTTATTGCAATGAGTCCTCATAAATTTCAACCTTTAACTCCACGTAATTATGCATCTTGGAAAATTAAAGTATGAAGCAAATTAATGGAAAAAGGTCTCACACATTACATAGATGGAACAATAGCAACACCACCTGATCCTAAGGCTGATCCTAATGCTCAGTTAGAATGGCTCACTAATAATTGCATGGCTCTTGGAACTTTGCGTAAGTATGTATAAGATGACCTCATTTTTCACATTGAGAAGTGTACTACAATCAAAGAGGCTTGGGATATGTTTAAGAAATTGTATGGTCAAGTTGATGAAATCAGAGGTTATGAGATTGACAATGATCTCACCAACTTGGATCCCAAGAATTTTGATACAATCCAAGATTATGTCACCAAAGCCAATGAGCTAAGAGCAAAGCTTAAGGATTGTGGAATTGACAAAAAGGATGCTCAGTTGATATTCAACTTGTTTGACAAGCTTGCACCAGAATATGTAGCATTTGTTTCAAGCTTCCAAACTCATCGTTTGATAGTGGGGAGTTCCTACATTATGCCTTCATTTGATGCTTTCACAAAAATGTTGATATTGGAACAATCTAAGTTGTTGAACATGGGGCTTCTCAAGTCTTCAAAGTCCAAGGCTTTGGTGGCTAATCAAGGGAGTCGAGGGTGTCAAGGAAAAGTTTCCAAGAAGAAGAAGAAGCAATCTAAGTCAAAGCCACAATAGGAAAAAGGGCAATCATCCTCTCCATCACAAGGTGATTTTTCATCCTCTTCCAATAAGGGGACTCCACCTAAGAAGAATAAACCAACTTGTGCATATTGCAAGAAGTATGGTCATGATGAGCAGCGATGCCACACCAAGCAAATTGATGAGTTGACAAATCTTCTTAAGAAAAACAATATCAACTTGCCATCTGCCTACTCAAAGAAGGATTCATCTCCTTCCTCTTCCTCACAATCTAAGGGAAAAGGGCAAGCATTTGTGGCTACAACAGGTTCTTCACAGCAGTGGATACTTGACTTGGTGCCTCTTATCACATGGGTTCCACAAAGGAGCAATTTTCTTCATTGGAGCCATCAAAGGTACCTCACATTTACATAGGTGATGATATACAAGTTGAGGTTGAAGGGAAGGTCCAGTTGACATGGATGATGGAACATTTGAGAATGTTCTCTATGTTCCTAACTTGTCTACCAATCTTCTCTCTATCTACCAAATCACTCACTATGGGAATGGGAAAAAGGTTGAGTTTACACCTGATTCAGTTGTGGTAAAGGAACTTGATGATGATGCCTTGGTAGCAGTGTGACAAGTCAATGACAACTCAAGGCTTTATTCATTCTCCCACTTTGTGCCAAGTTCTCCTTCTAGGGCTTTGCTTACTCATTCAAATTCAGAAAGTAAGATATGACATGAGTGGTTTTGTCACCTCAACTACCGCTATCTTTAGCAACTCAACACTAAAGACATGGTCACAAGTCTACCTTGAATCAATTTTTCAGAGGGTGTATGTTCAGGTTGTTCCATGGGCAAGCATCCCGAAGAGAAGTTTGATAAAGGGAAATCTTGGAGAGCTTTGGAAGTTCTTCAACTTGTTCACAACAATGTAGTAGGTCCATTTCCAGCACCTTCATTTAGTAAGGCCCGCTATGTCCTCACCTTCATTGATGACTACTCCCGCTTCACTTAGGTCTACTTTCTTACTCATAAGAGTGAAGTATTTGACAAAATTTAGGACTTCAAGACTTGTGTGGAGAAGCAATTCGGGAAAGTGGTCAAGATTCTTCGTACAAATAATGGAAGGGAATATGTGAACAAAAGACTTGAAGATTTTTGTACATTTGAGGGGATTGATCTTCAGCATTCTATTCCATACACTTCACAAAAGAACAAAGTTGCAAAGCACAATAATAGAACTCTCAAAGAAATGGCTAGCTATATGATCCATGCACGTTCTCTTGATCCCGTCTTTTGGGTAGAGGCTATCAGTGGTACCACACACATCCAGAATCGGGTTCCTCAGAAAGATTTACAAGGTATTATTCTTTTTGAGGCTTGGGTTGGTAGGAAGCTGATTGTGAGACATTTAAGAGTTTTTAGGTGTCCAACACGGGCTCGCATACCTCTGCAGAAACACAAGGCATTGGAACCTCAAAGTAGGCCTTGCATATTTGTTGGATATCCTGAGGGTGTTAAGGCATATAGATTGATGGATTCTGAGACACATGAGGTGTTCATTGAGAGGAGTGTTCATTTTGAGGAAAGCTCTCCTAGATTATCCTCTCTACCTCCTCCAGCTTCCTCCATTGTGGATAGTGATTCTAGTGATTCAGATGATGAGACTCCTTCAACTCTGACTCACAGGGTTACACCTCCGCAGGGTCCGCTTGCAGTTGAGGAGCCTCGTTCTCCACCTCCACCTAGACCTCGTTGGGCTCGACAGACACTTGAGTCAGTGGGTTCTCTTGTTGGGGATCCTTCGGATAAATGGAGGACTCGATCACAACATCAGGACCTTCCACATGAATTCATTGCTACCGTTTCTGATCCACAAACATTTCAGGAAGCATCAGGGGCTCTTGAGTGGGACCAAGCTATGGAGGAAGAGTATAGTTCCTTGATGAGGAACAACACATGAGAGTTAGTCCCTCTCCCTAAGGGGAGAAATATGGTTTGATGTAAGTGGATCTATCGGACCAAGTTTGCAGTGGATGGTAGTGTGGATAAGTATAAGGCTCAGCTTGTTGGGAAAGGTTTCTCTCAGGTTCCAGGTGTTGACTATATTGAGACCTCTGCGCCCATAGCCAAGATTAACTCCATTCGCTTGACACTTGCTATTGTTGCAGTTCATGGTTGGGTTGTACATCAAATGTATGTGAAGAGTACTTTTCTTCATGAGGATCTAGATGAGGAGATTTATATGGAGCAACCATAGGGTTTCATCCAGGATTCTTCCTTGGTTTGCAGACTAAGGAAATCTCTCTATGGCCTTAAGTAGGCCCCCAGGACTTTGTATGCCAATATGGATTCCTTTCTTCTCTCAGCAAGGTTCACCAGGTGTCATTCTGATCTGGATGTCTACATTTTGCAACAAGGTGACTCTCACTTGATACTTGTGCTCTATGTTGATGATTTGATCATTACAGGGAGCACTGCATCCATCATTAGCACGGTCAAATATGCTTTGCATGACAGATTTTCTATGACTGACTTGGGTCTTTTGCACTACTTTCTCAGGAGAGGTTTCACAGTCATCTTCCGGGATCACTCTTTCGCAACCCAAGTATGCTCTTGATCTTCTTGCACGCTTTCACATGGCTGATTGTAAGCCTGCACCAACTCCCTTTCTTTCAGGAGTCAAGCTTGAGGCTCAGTTCTCTTCTCCACTAGTTGATGTCACATTGTATTGTCAGCTTGTGGGTAGTCTCATTTACTTGACTCACACATGCCCTGATATTTCATTTGTAGTTGGCATGGTTTCCCACTTCATGCAAGAACCACATAAGCTTCATTGGAAAGCCACCAAATGCATCCTTCATTACATCCAGGGTCCACATCACTATGGGATTCACTATGTAGCAGCATAGGACTTCACTTGGTTGGTTACACAGACCTCGATTGGGCTGGTGATCTTGATGATTGTAAGTCTACTTCAGGTTACAATTTTCACCTTTGTTTAGGCCCCATTTGTTGGCAGAGCAAGAAGCAACATGCTATTGCTCTCTCTTCGACTAAGGCTAAGTATCAAGGAGTAGTTAACACAGCGACTGAGACCATTTGTTTCAACAGATTCTCATAGAGTTTGGGTTCACCACTCCATGACCGACAGTTCTACATTGTGACAATCAGAGTGCTATTGCAATTTTGAAGAACCCAGTCCAACATCAGAGGACCAAACACATTGAGATCCATATGCACTACATCTGAGAGTTGATTCAGGAGCAGGTCATTGATTTGCAGTATTGTCCTATAGCGGAGTAGGTTGCAGACATATTCACCAAACCTTTCACTGAGAGTAAGTTCCAGCAGTTGTGAGCTCTCTTGGGGGTGCGAGATGTCTCATTAGGGGGGGTCAGCTGAATTCTCCTTCCTCTCTTATGGGGGGGACTTTTTCCTCTTTGAGGTTTTGTCCTTCTTCTTTGAGAGTCTTTTCTACATTCATCTCTCTTTTGGGGGTGAGTTTTTTCCCACTGGGTTTTCTCCCTTTCTCTGTTTGTGAGAGATTGCATTACATAGTTTTGCTTGCTTTTGCATAATGTATATGGGTACCTATCATGGCCTCGTAGCCGGGACCCATCTTGTATTGTTGAATTGAGTCTTCATTCCCCTAAGTTGCACTTAAGGGGGGGTGTTGGTGTAAATAAATATTCATCATGGATATTATTACACTTCACTTAAGTTAACTTAGGATAATGCATCTCTTCATAGTTTGGATATGAGACACTTAGGGAAGTGTGCACATAGGGATATAGCTTGTAGGAGAAATTCCACCTTTTGTGGTCTTATCTTGTTGTTACACTCCACATTCGGTGGGTCATCCACCTCTTGTGGAATATTATATTATTTCTCCTACCTACCCCTATTATTTCTTACCTACCCTTGTTTCTCATTGAGCCACATGTCATGATTGTGTGCTCATATATCCATATGGCCTTGCCTATATAAGAAGGCTCATATTCATTGTATTGGTTAATCCAGTTGATCATTTGTATATTGGTGAGAATATAGTTTGTTCTTGTCATTCTATTGTCTCTCTTTATGCTTTTCATTGTGCCCTTGATCTTGGCAAAATCTCACAAGAGTACTTGTTTAAAGGACTGTTTTTCAAATCGTTATGAATGTTAAGATCTTTTTCAAGACCCCATTTTTTTTTCGATAGTATTTTCAATTTGATAGCACATCAAGCAAACTCTCCTAATGTCAAAAGGTCACAAGTATTATCACAACCCACAGCTCGATACTCCGTCAGCTCAAACAACCCTGTCACACCCTAGGGTGCGCCCATTTTTTTTGCCTTTTTCTAGAAATTAGACCAAAGAAGATTTTCTCCTCAATTGGCCTGTTATCTTGGGAGATATATGGTGAGTGTCTTGGGGGTGGATTATTCCCCACCCTTGCATTGTGATAATTCAAGTGTCTGGTCACTGACTTGGTTTGGCCTCTAAATCCTAAAGTTTTTAATCAAGCTTCTGTTTAGGTAGTCATAATCAGCAATGTGTTATGTTCCATTAAGGAGGTATCCCAGTCTGAAGAGGTTGCACTATTTAGGTTTTTACGTGCCAAAGACACTGGGGGAGGCATAATGTCGTTATGACAACATGTATCACCCGTTGCTTACAACTTTCATTGCAAACACATTTATTTTATAGTGGTTTAGAATACTTGGCTTTAGCTATTATCACTTAGGTCGTTCCCTCTCACTTGGCCTTATGGGCTACTTGGGAGGCATGCCTTCTAAAGGTTTTATTCTAATGCAGAAAATGAAATAAAGCATAAAGAGGTGGGTTTGGCTTTTTGATCACCCATTTTAAGGGGAGAGCATAATACCTATCACTTCAAAGACACGTAAAACATAATTCTTTTTATCCTCCAATTGCAATGATTCTCTACTCTAAGTGGAGATGTTGCTCCACACATGCATGGTATTCATTTTTAATCCTCATAGCAACTTGTGAAGTAAAGAAAAGAGTTTGTTTTGTTCTTTTTAAAAAACACCAAAAGAAAAGTTTTCTACTCTAACCCTGCAAATGAAAATGACGTTAGTGGACATATGGTGGGCTTTCTAGCCTATCTTTCCCTTGGTTATAGAGCTCTGTCTTTTTACAATCAGAGAGTAATTCTGACAAAAATTAGAAAATATGAAAGACAAAATGAAGAAAATTTCAAATGACAATTATGAATTAACTACTAATCAATTGTGAACTACTAACTGATCAAGTGTGAATTACTGTAACATCAAGTGCGAACTGATCTATGAGCAATTGCAAATTACTGACATGTCAATTGTGAATTAGTTAATAGGTAGAATTTGGAATTTAATGTAGACATAAATATAAGACAAAAGAGAAAGATTTTTGGTTTTCTGAGTCTTTGCTTCTGATCATGCGAGCTTATACTATAGTGGCATCGTAAATCTTGGACCCTTTGAAGACTTTGTGCATGATCGGGTATTGTAAAGTTGTATCTTGTTGTCGTTGGGTTTCTTCGATTTGCCTTTCTGCCTTAATGATCTCCTTTGGTATGCTTTAAGCTGCCTCTTGTGTTGTCTCCTCCTTCTTGCACCTGAAATCTTGAATATAACCCTTCTTGTCATCAGATTAGACACATCTCATGCAAAAAAAATGAATTTTCTAGAATTAGAAAATATTAATGGTTTAGGTGCACAAAATAATTAACTGAGAAATGACAAACGAAAATTCAATTTTGACCGCTTCTGGCAATTGTGAAGCAGTTTTAGCAATTGCGAGACATTATGAAAGCAATTGCGAATTAATATGACATCAAATGTGAATTGATATTTGCAATTACGAATTTTTGCAGTGTTTATTGCGAACTTGCAATTTCTAGGTTTGTACGGACCTACAAAATCAAAGAAATCAGTGAACGAAGGTTAGATATGTTTGTTTCACGTCGGGTTCACCATTTGTATTACGGTTAAAATCATCATAAATCAATCAGATTATAAGAGCGAATCATAAATTCTAATTGAATTAAAATTAATCCTAAATAACAATTGAATAATATAAAATCAATTGAATTGAGCAAATAAATATAATTAAGACTCCCTCAATCAATTTGACAAAGCTTCAATTGCTCTTCTCCTTAGTTGTTGTTGAATTAGCTCTCAGGTATTGCACTGATTTCCTGCATAGATTAGCAACCATTTCAAAGACTGTGATTCTAGATTGAAATGAGAAAAGAGGTTGAATTTATAGATTTTCAACACTGAAGGGGTGAAGATTTGAACCGAAGTGTTGATTGATAGTCAATTGAGATTGATTGAAGAGTGAACTCAATTTGATTGATCTTTTAACAAGATTGATTGGGGAGTCAACTAAATAGGTTAGCTAGTTGATTGAGATGATGAAGGAGATGACTAAATTGATGGATCAGAAGACTGAATTGATTGATTAGTCAGAAAAAGAAGATTTGGAGTGAAAAAGGGAGATTGAAGAGTTAACTGAGTTAACTAATTAGATAATTGATTTGATCAATCAGTTATGATTTCAACATGTGCTGTGGGATTTTAAAATTGAATTTGATTTTTATTTTCAATTTGGATTTGAATTTGGACTTTCGAATGCTGAAATGCACATGAAATTAACTAAAATTCAGATTTGGTGAAATGTGAATTTGATGATTTGAAATTAGATGGAATTAATTGAAATCCACATTTGGGGAATTGTGAATTTGGGAGAAATGAAATTAGATGGAATTATTTGAAGTTAGAATTTGGGGAATTTGGAGGAATAAGTTGATTAATTTAAATTATTTAAACATTAGAAATTGAATTAATTAAATAATAAAGATGATTTAATTAAGGAATTAATCGTAATTAATTAAATACATAGTATTTAATTAATATTTGAGAAAGGGGTTAAATGATTAATTAATTAAGAAGTGGAAATTGAATAATTAGAAATGTTGAATGTGATGATTAAGTTAGTTTAGAAGAATAATTAACTTAATTAAATAATTAAATAATTACTTAATTAATTAGGACGAATAATTACTACATGATGAAAAAGACATTTTCTAGTACAAGGAGTAGCAAGTTTTAATGATGTTGTAGAACAATTTTATGGTCATAGAGAAACTAGGAGAGTGTTTACCATTTTAAACAGGAGACTCAAACCTGCACAAAATAATTTCAACCATTTAAAGAATGACTGAGAAATTTTCTTAGAAAGTAATTCAACAATTGAGTTGTGTTTGGAGGAGGATAGCTTAATACCAAAACAACAATTCCATTTTACACCAATAAGTGAACTTGAGAACATGAAAAGCAAAATTCTATGGTTGATATCATTGGTGTTGTTTTATCAACTGATCCAATAAGCATAATATCTAGAAAGAATGTCACACAAATTGGGAGGAGAACTATTCAATTGAAAGACACGTCAGATTGTATGGTGGAGTTAACAATATGGGGTGGTTTCTGCAATAAGGAAGGCCAACAACTCCAAGAAATGTGCAATTCAGGAACTTTCCCCATTCTCACTATAAAGGCCACAAAAATTAGTGATTTTTGTGAAAAATATTTGGGAATAATTACCACAACCCAACTTCTTATCATAGGGGCTTCACTAACTAGGCAATATTATATCACGTGCATTCATATTGGGGGGTTTAATTGTTAATCATATAAGGATCCGGTTAATACTGAGAGGGGGGGTGAATCAATATTAACACAATTTAAAACTTCAAATCAAAATACCATTTACAACAGATCTAAAATCAATGAATCTATCCCTTTAGCAGATCTCATACACTTGTTACCCACTTATGCAATCTTATTAATCGGAGTATTCACCAACTCGATATCTGATCAACACATACTCATATTGACTTATTATTAGATAAAAATAGTTCATCTATCAATTCATTAACATTATCGGTAACCACTTATAGATCTATGATAAATAATAGTAAACTTATAATAACCAGTAATCAGAAATAATGCATAAAAACATACACTATGAAAAGACATTTCACACATGAACACCAAGATTTTTGATGTGGAAACCCAAATGGGAAAAAACCATGGTCGGGATTGGTACCCACAATAATATGCACTCTTTCGAAGTACGCCCTGTTAGGAGCTTACAATACGCCAAGTTAGGAGCAAACCTTGTTAGGAGTCACCCGGTTAAGGGATTTGTCTATCACTCCAGCTAGGAGCTTAATGATCTATTAGGATCAACCTGGTTAGAGGATTTTAATACTCTTTTGTGAGCTTCCCTGTTAGGGGACTTAGATGGAAAAGGCCTGTTAGGACCTATCCGGTTAAGGGATTTATGTTGTCGTAATTGTTAGAGAACAACAGTGAAAAATGATCTATTACTTTGCACTTTCAGCTTGCTAAATCAAATCCAGTTACGCTTCACAGTCTGCAACACTCAGGAAAATATCTATCTTCTCCAGGATGGCTTAACTCATTCTCCTAATGCCAATGACACATGAAACATTAGTTGTGCCACCCTTAATAGCCATCTCAACTAGGTCGGCCACAAAAACCTAATTACATCATGAATTTACAATTCAAATCATAAGAGATCATCACAGATCGTTATACAAATCATTACAACAAATTACAATGCAATATCAACCATTGGTTGATCATAACCCATCATGGAAATCCGATCTGTATCCTCAAAGCACACTATTAAGTGTTTTGTTGATTCCCAAGAAATTCTTCCTTGAATCACACCAAAACAACAATTAAATACTTCACACAAGTTGTGTCATGTTACCAACTTCATGTAGACTCATCGTCGATCACCGTCATAATAGAAATCATTACCACTTGAGTGAATTCATCATCGGTCCTAAAACCCTAGCACAACTCTATCAGAAATTCAAAACATGTTTTTCGGTAATCAACATAGGATGCGGTTCCGGTCACATACACAAATCCATCATAAAATCTTATGTCTCGAACCACAAGTCTCCAACCATCACCGATTTATCGATTCCATCAAAATCTTTTATTTTACTAGTTGAAGTCCTAATTCTTAGTCCTACCAGTAAACGCTGTCATACTTACAAATTCTAAATCCGGTAGACCAAATTACTTATCCAACAAGTCAGACATCAAAGTTCATTTGTAACCATCATCAAACATTAATTGACATAGGTTGCCATCAATGACAACACAAATAACTGATCATGTCATCATCATTCTTCTACCGATACAGTCAACAAATCATCTGCATCAGTTATGTCAATCATGCCAACAATATCCCCCTTTAGCATTGATGGCAACACCAATCAGTCATACAATCAATATACAATCATATATGCCAATCATCTGCATCTTAGCACATTAACTGTCGGTCTCTACATTTGTCGGTCTTCACTGTCATTTCTTCTCTTCAAGCCTGATCACCAGATTTCTTTTTCTTCTCCCATAAGTGATTAGATGATTTCTTTTTCTTCTCACCCTTTGACAACAATGCCAAAGTTAAAAATGCATCAATTGACTTCAATCTGATTAGAACTGTAAATCATATCATACTGCATTAGAGCGCCCCCCCTACGGAATAACTCACATCTTCATTAATCCTTAATGAAAAATAAACATGAAATCCACAAGATTGATGCAATTCCAACATCTTAGTTCTTCTGGTGTAGGGGTCTAACCCCTAATTTACTTCTGTGAAACTCAAAAGCAGTCCTTGGCAATGGTTTAGTAAAGATATCAGCTAAGTGATCTTTACTCTTCACATACTCCATCTTTACCTGCTTCTCCTGAACTCTTTCCCTTAAGAAATGATACTTCAACTCTATATGCTTGGTTCTTACATGAAGTACAAGATTCTTGGAAATATTTATTGCACTCGTATTGTCACAATAGATAGTCAGTGGTTCAGACATATCTATCTTGAATCCTTCTAGCACATATCTCATCCATATGTCATGCGTGCAATTCATGGATGCAACAACATGCTCAGCTTCAGCTGTAGATTGAGAAACACAAGTTTGTTTCTTGCTTGTTTATGCTACAAGTCTTCCTCCAAGTAGAAAAGATCCACCGATTGTTCTTTTCCTATAATCCACATTGCCTGCCCAATCTGCATCAGTAAAAACATCTAAAGTGAAATTTCCTTTGCAGGGATACCATAATCCATAGTCTAATGTTCCTTTAAGATATCAAAAAATCCTCTTAATAGCCACCATGTGACTTTCTTTGGGCTCTTTTTGGAATCTTGCAACTAACCCAACAACATGAGAAATGTTCGGTCTACTATGTACAACAGTGTAGTTTACCAGTGATAGACCAGTATTCTTTTTCACTAACATCAGGTGAATCATCTTGCTTTTTCAATTTGCAGCCTATTACCATTGGTGTACCTACCACTTTACAGTCTTCCATGCCAAAACTCTTCAGCACCTCTTTAATATACTTGCTTTGACAGATAAAAATACCACCATCCAGTTGTTGGATCTGTAATCCAATAAAGAACTTTATTTCACCCATCAGAGACATCTTGAATTCCTTTTTCATCTCATCAGCAAAGTCCATACTCATATTATCAGCTCCACCAAATATTATGTCATCTACATATACTTCAGCTATTAGCATCTTGTCTCCATCAGTTTTTAGATAAATATTACTGTCCACACTGGTACGCTGGAATCCAATCTTGATCAAATGTGCATGTAATCTCTCATACCATGCTCTCAGTGCCTGCTTTAGAACATACAAAGCTTTATGCAATTTACATACCATGTCCTTATCATCGGTCAAGGAAAAACCATCCCGTTGTTCAATGTAAACTTTTTCTTCAAGAATTCTATTCAAAAAGGTTAACTTGACATCCATTTGGTAGAATTTGAATCCCTTATATGCAGCAAATGCCAGCAACATCCTTACTCCTTCCAATCTTGCAACCAGTGCAAAACTTTCACCATAGTCTTCACCTTCTTCCTGTGCATATCCTTTGTAGACTAACCTTGCCTTATTTCTTACCACTTTTCCATCTTCATTTAACTTATTCCTGAAGACCCATTTAGTTCCAATCACAATCTTGTCCTCCGGTCTAGGAACAAGTGACCATGTCTAATTTTTCTCTATTTGATCTAATTCCTCATTCATTGTTTTCACCCAGTCATTACCTTTGAGTGCTTCCTTAACTGTCTTAGGTTCCATTGTAGAGATCAAACAAGAATTTTCTCTAATCTTCCTCTTGGTTTGCACACCTACATTCTTATCACCAATTATCTGGTCCTGAGAGTGATTTAATCTCACATATCTAAGTATAGTCTGTGTTAGTTCTACATCTTCCTCATCTGATTCACCAATCGATTCACTACTTTCTTCTTCACTATCCTCACTTATCGGTACTGCATTTGTCGGTTGATCATTATTTTGTGCTCCCGGTTCAAAGGTCACCAATCTTTCTTCATTATCATCTTTTTCAGATTCAGACTTGCTTGATCCTTCAGATTTATTTGACAAATCATCCACCTTCACATTAAAAATTTCAACTATTTTCTTAGTTCTCTTATTATAGCATTTATATGCTTTTCTTTTAGAAGAATAACCAAGAAATAATCCTTCATCAGATTTTGCATCAAACTTTCCAGTGTAGTCATCCTTTTTAATAAAACATTAACTTCCAAAGATTTTGAAATAACTAACACAAGGATTTTTACCATACCATAGCTCATAAGGTGTCTTATTGTTGTCTTTCTTTACAAGTATCTAGTTTAATGTGTAGACTGCAGTACTTACTGCTTCTCTCCAAAATATATTAGGCATATTACCTTGTAATAACATTGTTCTACCAGCATCAACAATTGTTTTGCTCATCCTTTTTTCTACACCATTTTGTTGTGGTGTCCTTGGAGCAAAAATGTGTCTCTTGATATCCCGTTCATCACAATACTTGACAAACTCATCAGATGTGAATTCTCCTCCTCGATCAGATCTTAAGCATTTTAAGTTTTTACCTGTCTCATTCTCAACTAGATCTTTAAATGTTTTAAATTTACTAAAGGCTTCAGATTTCTCCTTTAGGAATGTAACCCATATAATCTTAGAATAGTCATCGGTAAAAAGCATGAAATATCTATGACCAAAATAACTTTTTGTTCTCATAGGACCATAGAGATCAGTATGAACCAAATCCAAAATATTTTCAAATATACACTTCTTTCTCTTAAATAAAATAGAGGTCATCTTTCCAATTTGATAGTCTTTACACATCACATTATTCGGTTTAACAATTTATGGTAATCCTCTCACAACACTAGACTTGCTTACCTTCACCAAGTTATCAAAATTCATATGACAACATCTCTTGTGCCATAACCAACTATCTTCCATCTTTGCAACTAGACAACTATTGACATTAGCATTTAAATGAAATAAGTTACCTCTTATTTGTTTTCTGGTAGCAATCAATTCACCATTTCCTCCAAGGATTCTGCAGATTCCACAATTAAACTCAAGCAAATAAAATTTATCATTGAGTTGTCCAACATTTATTAGATTATGTTTCAGACCATCAACCCAAAATACATCATAAGTATTATTCTTCCCATTCAAAGAAATAGAACCTTTACCTTTCACCATGCAGGGAGAGTCATTTCCAAATCTAACAACACCTCCATCAAATTCATTAAGAGTTAGAAACTTACTCTTATCTCTGGTTATATGGTGTGAACAACCATTGTCTATAATCCATTCATTACGGTTTTCTACATGAGAAACCAATGACTTCTCATCAGACAATTCCTCCTTTACAGTTGCAAACACAATCTCTTCATTGTCATTTTCATCTTCAGATTTATTCATCGGTCCAACCTTCATCCACTGCAACATAATAGTGTTTTCTGCCTTTCCCTTTGAATCTCTTGAACTTATCTTTCTTATCTGTGTTGGGGTAGTTAGCAACAATATGACCAATATTAATACAAGAGAAACACTTTAAAGGTAGCTTTCTTTTATACTTACCAGTGCCTCTTGGAAATCTCTTGGCTAGCAGTGCTTCAAGTTCCATTACTTGATCTTCATTGTCTTCACTTTCCCGGTTACCTCCATGACTAGATCTGCACTCATAACTTTGACATACATTCTTTCCTTTTCTAGTAGATGAACTAGTAACAAAAGCTTTAAAAGAAAATTCAGTAGATTTTGCTACACTATTGTCAAAACTATTTAACTCAAAGGCTTTAAGCTTACCAATCAAAGAGTCAATAGTTACCTTATCCTTTGAAATGGATCTTAGTTCTTGGATTGCCGATACTCTAATAGCATACTGAGGTTGAAGATTTCTGAGAATTTTACTTACCACAACATCATCATCAATTTTACCACCAACACCTTTTATACTACCAACAACTTCTTTAATTCTCTAACCATACTGTGCAATGTTTTCCCCTTCTTGCATTTTCATACCATCAAATTTTCCTCTCAAGCTTTCCTCTTTTGCTCTTTGTACATGCTCATCTCCTCCATGAATTGTTTCTAATTTTTCCCAAACCTCATGTGCAGTTTCCAATCCTTGAACATCAATATATTTAGAATTAGATAAAGTACTTACAATAGCTTCAAGGGCTTGCATGTTCTCCTGCTAATCTTTAAGTTCATCTGGTGTCAAGGGAGCAGTAGTAGGAGCCACATATGTTGTTTCAATATGTTTCTAATATTGAGTACCAATATGTTTCAATATGTTTCAATATGTTGAGCCACAGTAGTAGTAGATATATCTTCATTTTGTCTTTCCAGATCTTATAATTATCCTTGTTGAATTTCAGACCCTATTTTTTCATCATTTTGTCTTCCTCAGAATCTTTTCCTCAAGCGGTTAAGCTTTTTTGCACATAGAGGACCACAACTCTAATACCAATTGTTAATCCTATAAGGATCTGGTTAATACTGAGAGGGGGGGTGAGTCAGTATTAACACAATTCAAAACTTCAAATCAAAATATCATTTACAACAGACCTTAAATCAATGAATCTATCCCTTTAGCAGATCTCATACAATTGTTACCCAATTATGCAATCTTATTAATCAGAGTATTCACCAACTAGATATCTGATCAATACATACTCATACTCACTTATTATCAGATCAGAATACTTCATCTATCAATTCATTAACATTACCAGTAACCACTTATAGATCTCTGATAAACAACAGTAAACTTATCATAACCGGTAATAAAAAATAATGCATGAAAACATAAACACTATGAAAAGGCATTCCACACATGAACACCAAGATTTTTTACATGGAAACCCAAATGGGAAAAAACCACGATGGTGATTGGTACCCACAATAATTTGTACTCTTTCGAAGTACGCCCTGTTAGGAGCTTACAATATGCCCGATTAGGAGCAGACCCCGTTAGGAGTCACCCGGTTAAGGGATTTGCCTATCACTCCAGCTAGGAGCTTAATGATCTGTTAGGATCAACCTGGTTAGAGGATTTAAACACTCTTTTGTGAGCTGCTCTATTAGAGGACTTGGATGTAAAATGCCTGTTAGGACCTACCCGGTTAAGGGATTTATGCTGTTGTAATTGTTAGAGAATAACAGTGAAAAATGATCCGTTAATTTGCACTTTTAGCTTGCTACATCAGATCCAGTTATGCTTCACAGTTTGCAACACTCAGGCAGATCTCTATCTTCTTTGGGATGACTTAACTCATTCTCCAAATGCCACCAACGCATGAAACATCAGTTGTGTTGCCCTAAATCGCCATCTCAACTAGGTTGGCCACAAAACCCTAATTACATCATGAATTTACAATTCAAATCATAAGAGATCATCACAAATAATTATATAGATCATTACAACAAATTACAATGCAATATTAATCATTGGTTGATCATAACCCATCACGAAAATCTGATCTGTATCCTCAAAAGACTAAACTAAGCGTTTCGTTGATTCCCAAGAAATTCTTCCTTGAATCATGCCAAAATAACAATTAAATCTTTCACGTGGGTTATTTCATGTTACCAACTTCATGTAGACTCACCGTCGATCACTATCATAACAGAAATCATTACCGGTTGAGTGAATTCATCACCGGTCCTAAAACCCTAGCACAACTCCATCAGAAATTCAAAACATGCTTTCCGATAATCAACATAGGATGTGGTTCCGATCACATACACAAATCCATCCTAAAAGCTTATGTCTCGAACCACAAGTCTCCAACCATCACCGATTTACTGATTCCATCAAAATATTTTCTTTTACCAGTTGAAGTCCTAATTCTTAGTCCTGCTGGTAAATGTTGTCTTACTTACAAATTCTAAATCCAGTAGACCAAATTACTCATCCAACAAGTCAGACATCAAAGTTCATCTGTAACCACCATCAAACATTAATTGACATAGGTTGCCATCAATGACAGCACAAATAACTGATCATGTCATCATCATTCTTCTACTGATACAGTCAACAACTCATCTGCATCAGTTATGCCAATCATGCCAATATTAATATCCCAAAAATGAGGGTGCAATATATTGTCTATCAGTGAAAATATGGGGGTTTTTAATTTTGGCTCTAAAAAAATACAATATTGGTGAAAATAGTGGGGCTTTTAATTGAGGCTGTGTATTGGGAGGGGTGACAAAAAAGTGTTTAGGGCAATATTTTTTTTAAAATAGGGGGATTCTTTAGTATTCCATGAATGTGTGTGCTATAACCCAAGTTCACATGTGAAGCCCTCAAGCTTCTTATAAATCCACATCTTATATAGTCAAAGTAGTTGATATCTTGGTTTGATATAGAAGGAAATAATCTCAATTTTCATTCTATTACAAAGGAAACCTCATTTTCAATGCAAGATAGAATGTTAAAAAGTATTGCATAAATTGAGGATGACGAGCAAGGCAACTATGATAAACCTTATTGGACAATAATAAAAGATACCTTATCTTTCATAAAGGTGGACAATATTTGTTACACAACTTGCCCCTTGAAGATTGGAAGTAGGATATGCAAAAAGAAGGTCAACGGTAATGGAAATGGTAATTGGTAATGTGGAAGATGCGATAAGAATATTCTAGAATGTGATTATAGATATATGCTTCAATGCAAAGTGCAAGACCATGCTAGTTTCACTTGGGTTACAACTTTTGAAGAAGTAGTAGAAGAAATTAGGGGTATTACAATAAAATAATTAAACAAATTGAAGCATGAACTACTAGATGATGTCAAGTTTGGAGAAATTATACAAAAGGTCCTTTTCAACAAATACATTTTTAAACTTCAAGTAAAAAAAGAGATCTATAATGATGAACAAAGGATTAAGTGCACTATCATCAAAATATAAAAAAAATGAGTATTCAGCTGAAAGCAGGGCCTTATTAGATTCAATAGCTAAGTTCTAGGTTTTATTACATTAAATTTCTTCAATGTATATCTTGCTAACCAGGTTTTTAAACATTCAAATTAACTCATTGCATATGTCTAATTTAGTTGATTTGATTTCTTCACAATTGATCAATGCAATAGACCTCTTATATTACTTGTTTTTAATAGTAAATCTAATGATTTATTCAAATATATGAGTGGTTAATATCACATAAGCTATATAACTATTCCACCCTTTTAAACAATTTACAATGCCAAAATTTTCCTTTTATGGTGTGACTTCCATAATTGTAATTGATGTTTGTTCTTCAACATGTCTAATTTTCAAATTTAAAATTTATTCATGTCAAATTTTTGTATGTATTAACTTATTTTTTACTATCCTATAATCTCATCTTGCCCTTGAGGGATCTTGATAATAAAAAAGTGCTAGATACAAAGGAAGCCAAGTCTATTTAATTTAATAACTTTATATTTTATGTATACATCATCAAATTTATTATATTACAAATTTTATATTGTTCTTTGATAGTAATCTAAATTAACTTCTATTATGTTACATCGTGGAGGTTGAGAAATACTAGAGTTGTTGCTGTGAATACCTCCGCAACCTAAGGTTCCTTTGAGGGTAGTTTTCGGTGTTGGAAATCTTCCTCCCAGGGGTGTAAAGAGTTGGGTCTCTACGGTGAAGGGGAGATTTGATTGATATGAGGCATTTCTCCAAACATAGTTGGCATGGTGCCCCTGGGAGTTATCATGATTGCAAGGGTTTTGTTGTATTTTTTGATGGTGATAGTGAGCGGCATGAACATGAGGGTCGATCTCAGTTTGGATCCATAGTAGGTGCTAGGTATGGTGTTTTTTTGGATCAGAGAAATTTTCATTCAATGACTAATGGAGATTCGATGCCTCATGGGTTGGAGAAATTGGGTCCCTCTACTATGAATTTGGCACTGGCATCAAAGCTAGTTATTGTTAATCTAATAGAGGAGATAGAGAAGGAAGTGGATCATATTGAGAGAGTTTTTGTTGACTTAGGGCTTATTCAACATTTCATAAGACTTTGGATGAGTCTTGGTGATCTCCATAAGTGGATCTATATTCATTGGGAACCCATTGTAGATGACTGTGTGCAGATTTACCCACATGCCCGAGGGTTTTTTGTTGTTGTTTTCCAAAGCGAGGTGGATAGGAACAAAGTCCTGGGTTGCAATTAATGGTGCTAGGAGGATAGTAATCCACTGATGTTGAAACCCCGACATTCGACTTTCAATCCACTATCTATATCCTTTGATCATACCCCTATTTGGATCCAGCTTCCAAATATTCTAATGCAATTCTGGTTTGACTGTTATTTTGAAGCTGTTGGGAACTCTTTAGGTAAGTTTTTAATGACCAATGAAGGTTCTTTAAATTTGTTGCACACTAGTTTTGCTCAATTATTGTTTGAGATTGATGTATCTAAGGAACTTCCTTTAGATATTTCTATTACTACCTCAAAAGGCAATTGGATTCAGCCTATGAACTATGAGGGGGTTACCTTTAGGTGCAAGAGATGTTTTAAGACTGGACATAATGTTGAGTCATGTGATAGGTGTAGGGTGGAGCAACCAAAGCCTTGGTGGAAAGAGGTTACCCATCAATTTTATATGGTGGATAAGAAGGAGGAGAATCTGATAACCCATCAGGGTCTGGGGGGTTTGATCAAAGATGCAAATGAAAAGGAACTATAAGTTGATTTCAGTTTAGATCCAACAAACATTGAGCATGGTTTGGTAGGAGGATAGGACGTTGTGGTGAAGGGTGGTTCTCATCTGGGTTGTAGTTCTAATCTAGACAATAGAGAGGTTGTTGTGAATATGAGGGCTTGTTCTGGCTCCCTAGGGGGAGGTGATATAGTGAAGATTGATGGGCATCAATCTAAGTAGCAGTGTCGAGTTAATAGGGGGATGGATGGTGTGTGGGCTTCAAATCTAAAGCTATTGGAGAATGCTAGATCAGATGGATGGATAGAGGTCAAATGAAAAAAGGATAAGAGGGGAAAGGGGGAGAGTATCTATATTATCTCTTCTGTGCATGATGGTGGAGATGTTTCTGGGGAGGTGACTCCCTAGTTGTAGCCCCACCTGGTTCGGGCTAGTTCAAATCCTATTTTGAAATAAACTACTCATTATTACCGACCAAAAAATAAATCTAAATTTTCTATTTTGAATCTTCCTTTTCCAGTTTTCTTGTATGCAAAATTTAGTTGCTATCAAATATAAATAGGTTTACCATTCTTACACTTTAATTTTCCAAGTCCAAACTTCTTGGCTATAATAATTCTCTAAAAATAATACATTTAATTTATGCCAAATATAATTTTTGTTATAGCTATGGTGTGCCCAATATTAAATTTTGAATCAGAAGAGAAAAGGAGAGAATATCAATGACAATACCAAAGATAATATTGAAGGGAGTATTGAAGATGACCGTGGGAACAAATGACTTGAGTTGAAAGGGAAGAATGAAGAATAAGAGAAAATGAAGCTCAAAGACAAAGATCACAGGGGCTTCACCCACTAGGCAATATGATATCATGCGTGTTCATATTGGGGGGTTTAATATCCCAAAAATCAAAGCAATATATTGCATATATATTAAGGATGTAGGGGTCTTATAAGTTTCTATCTTGAATACAAATATTCGAAGGGATTTTTTATTCGTCAAATGTCAGAAGTAGGGGTTGGACAAAGGACTTCCACATGTGTCATCAGCGATGGATCGCAGGAGTCAAAAATTCAAAAGCAATAGCTATAACAATATTTTATTGATGGTGATCCCTTCTAATGTGTGCCTCCACATATACATCGTCAAGTTAGTAAGATGAGATTTGAACTTTTCCAGAACTTAGAATTTCACCAGCAAGTTTCATTTTGTTGAGTATATTTCACTCAGAAGTAGGGGCAAAAATTGAGAACAATTTGAACATAGCCCCAAATTGGTGCCAAGAAGGAAAAGTTGGATGCAATAAATGCATATTTGAATTTAGACAATATTCATTTTAAATCAAACAATGCTAATTTAGAAGGCAAGAAGTAAACCTCATAGAAACCTACAACTTCAAGCCCTTCTCAAGATTTACAATCAAAGAGGACCGAGGAACAATACCTAATCAGGTATTTAGAAAAAATCTTGTCCCCTCCATTTAACTATTAATCTCATTCATCTGTTTTAACTTAATAATGTCAACCATGAAAAACACTATTACATCTATGAAAATAATTAGTAAACTAGGGTGAAGAAAATGTGAAGAACTATCATTTGATCTGTAACCAAGAGATAGTGAATATTGATTACAGTTTACAATATCTAACAATAACAATAGAAAAACACTAGAAAAAATGCCCATGAGCGAGCATGGAGATCTCAAATAGAGAAAAAGAAACGGTCATAACAACATAATATACTAGAAAACTATAAAGTATTTTTTACATAAGTATTGCCATAAGGGGGTAGCTCCCATATGTTCAAAAATAGGAAAAAAGTACATAGATATTAAGAGGGGAGACACCACAAGGACATGTGGGATCATTGATAAAAGGAGGCACACATGGGTGATTAGTGATATAGATAACCAATCCCTTTTCCAATCACTTTCAACCTTTCTACGATCTCTGTAGGGAATAGATCACCATTAGCATTCATGAAGGCCTTAATCTCATCCAAGTTGTATTTCTGTCCTACCCCAACTTTGAATAACTTCCATGCTTTAGCCAATTTGGTCTTTTTGCCTTCTTCATTAAGATAAAAAAAGCCAAGAATGATCTTTGACCGTGGTCCAATCTCAATGGTCTCCAGGGTAGTCTTCACACCTTGAGCATTCTCCTCCTTCACTCTATGATGCACAATACCATAGGTATGAAGGGCATATCCCAAAATCTAGATGATGGAGGAGAACAAGTTCTCATAAAAAAATCCATCATGTACATGCCCATTAGCCCATAAATATGTCCCTAAGATGTTTATGACAAACATCTTCTCCTCATCATTCCCTTTGTTGAATAGGCAGACAATCTGCTCCTCTAGAAATTATCTAAGATTGTTCGTGCATACACATAAACAATTAACACCAAAGGAATTCATCATTTTCTATACACAGTCTTGATGAAGGAATCATTGTTTTATAGCCTTCACAACCTTGATACCGTAACGATATCTAAACAAATCTCAAAATAAATCTTCTTGGGATTTGTTTATGAAATTATTACTAAAATATTTAGTTTGTTGTAGACCGTCATTGTTTTGTTGAAAAGGATAAGACCCTTTCATCCATCTACCACCTATTAGGCTCAAACCTGCATTTTGTACCTTTGACTGCAAAAATAGACACGATTGGATAATTCAATCAATTACTTTTCAGTTCTGGCATAAAATTAACTAATCGAGCTCTAATGTAATGTTTGTTTTATCCTTTTAGTGGCCTCACAGATGGCATACTCTACCGCCAAAATAGAAATTTGCAATCTTACGAAATGCAATTGTATTTCCATGTGAAGCCATGCCATTCTTTCCAAGTAACAAATGTTGATTTACACTAATCTGAAACTAAAAGATCTCATAAATCATGCCTCGGTAACCAGAATTGGAATAACAAGGAAAAGAAACAATTCCTCAGGGCAACTGCCAAGGAAAACAAACACCTTCATTGACTCTTAATTTTCCCATTTCCAAATTAACCCCTTCATTTGTAAATTTGACTTTCTTTTTTCATTTAGTTATGGATGCACGAAGATGAAAATACACATCATTTCATAGCATTATTATAACCAGACTTCTAAATTTTTTGTTATAATTTTATCCATTACTTAACCAATTGATAGGTACATGTGGAAAATAATGCAGATGGGTCCAATTGTAGATATGGAATATATAATTGTTACTAGTGAAGAAAATTATATTGTTGGCACGGTCATTTGTTGAAAAGGTTGTACACTTTCTGATATCCATCATGAAATTGTGGATGATGAACTCATTGAATATCCTTTTGATTTTATTAGTGGGCTTGGGTATACTTTAAATATAAAGCAAGAACTAAAAATGAAAGCTACAACAACACTTATAGCCAATAAGAGGAAACATGACACAATTTATGTTGGTACGCTTGAGCCATATATAGTGGAAAGTACACCAAACCATCAACACAATAGAGAGAGTGTGGAGGTAGGTATGCATAAACAACCAAGAGTTGGAGATGGGTCTGAGTCAATGGAACAAACCATAGTTGTTGATCCTGATTTATTGGAATCTTGGAATAAAAAAGTGAATAGTTCAATGGAAGAATTTGTCAATGAGAAACTTACTCTCAAAGTATATTCAGAAAGGGATAACCTAAAATAAAGATCCATTGTGAAAGTTGTGGCATTGATTATGGGATAAGGGAAGTATCCATGGAAACATGAACAATTCGTAACCTTATAAACAATCATATGAAAACAATGTACCATCAATCTCACATTTTATTGAAGGGAAATGTTGAAAATGATTCAAGTAGCATAGAAAAGCAGACAACAATGGTTAGAGATCAATTTGAGATTGATCAAGCAATTAAACTTCTATATGACTTCAACAAGACACAAGAGCCTAATTTGTTCAAGGTGGTGGAAGAAACACTTGTAGGCTATGAGGACAAGAAAAAAGTAAGAGTGGAATGTACACGATGCAATAAATGGTTTTGTTTGGTGCCAGCAAGTGGTAATATTGTCAATTATCTAAATGAACACATGAAATCAAAGAAGCACACCACTACTACAGATGAGGATTCACATGATACAATTTTTTAAAGGAGTGGTATAGCCAGGAGACCCAAGAATCCTACCAATGATAAGTCTCAACAAAGTTTGACTAGGTTCTTGGTCCCATCATCACCATCTATATTACATAGGGGTTCCAAAAGTGCAAATCCTTCTACTTTAGGTGTGTTAACTACCCAAGTTCAAATTTATTTTGAATATGATTTGTTGTAATTTGTACGATTTTTTTTATCATCTTATTAAAGGTCATTCATCACCATTGATGCTGCAATGTTGGGGGTATTGGTATTCTCATATCAATAAAAATGGAGAGAGATTAAACACAAACATCCTAATGAATGATTAAAGGGGTGGAAAATTATGGGTCATAGAGAAGCATACCAAGATAATGCTATGTTATGAGGCTAATGAATATTGTATTGATGGCACATATAGGCATATTCATTGTAAGAGGGATTCTGAGATAGGGATCACATTTGAATCATTGACATGCAACTTTTGTAAGATGATTCCAGAATATGATGACTTTAGGATACATTTATATCGTGAATCAAAATGTGCTAATAAAATACATGGGAGGGATATAGGGAGAGGGAGAAGACTAGACTATTTGACTCAAAATGAACTCAAAATAGCTGATAGGGTTTCAAATGCTATCGAAAGATCAACAATGTGAGCTCTTTGGTAGGAAAAGACAAAGGTTTCTATACTCTCCATTAGAATGAGATCCCTAAAGGAGAAGGCGTTTTAATTGACTAAAAGGAAGGATGTCTTTAGGTTTTGCAAGGATGTGTGTGAGTCACATAAACCAGGAAAATTACAAGGTAAAGATGCAGTTTGAGATTTTGTCAAGGATATCTTTCACAAACTAATGCATCCAAAGGCAAGGAGAAGGTATAGTACATCCACTAAATCCCTTTATGAGATGATCAAGTTATGGGGAAGTCCTAGATTGCATAGCTTTATTAGCTTGAATCTGGATGGTCCTTTAATTTGTACAACTTTGAGGCAAGTTAGAAAGTCATTGGCACACATCTCAGGGAGCACGACTACATTTTTGAGGTAGTAGGAAAAGTGTATGATTCTTATAAAACCAAACATGGTATAGAGGGCCCAATTCCTATCTACCTTGCTGAAGATGAAACTGTTGTGAGAAAGTATGTTAGGTGGGTAGCAAAAAGTGATACATTGGTGGATTTTTTATGGTAATAAAGAAGAACATCAATGCCAATCACATTTCTTGGTGACAATTGGTGAGGGAGTTGTAGGCTATGATATCATAAAAAAATTCTTTTAACAACAATATTATTGGGCAGTATGCACATGTTATTATTGAAAACCCTTTACATGAAAAGCTTCCTCATTTGGTTGTGGTTGCCCATCCAACATGAAATAGGTTCAATGCAAATTTTGTTCATCAACAATGGGAAAGAATATAATTTTTGTGGAAGAGATGTGGAAAATAATTTGGGACCTATTGTTTGTCATTCCTTAGATGGGGATAGTAGAAGAAGATGACTTATGTTGATGGACTATTGTTCAACATAAGGTATTTGATATCAAAATTCCTTGGGAAGAGTGGATACTAAGTGGGTTGTCCAATGGTTGTAATATAACAAGATTACATGACTAGGACTACATCCACAATGGCAAAAAGCTAGTGAATCCTTTATTTAGTAGTAGATAAGATTTGATTTTAGGAGAAGAGCTGATAAATTTTAATCATCTTAGGGTGGTTTATAACACTTTTAAAGTGTATGATCACAAGCTTAAAATTGAAGATATAGAGAGAATAGATGAATAGAATTGGGGTTCAACACAATGAATTGCTTCAAGGCATGTTCATAGATGTTTGAAAGAGATAATAAGCACATCCACTGGAAGGGTAGAGAGGAAACTAGGTATAGAGACATATCTAATGATTGTTGTTGACTACATTGACATTTTTATGTCTCAAAGTTTGACTCTTTGGGGAAGAGTGTGAAACGCTTCACGAGTTCATCATTTCTTCATGTTATGGCTATGTTGGCTACAAAAAGAATCTAATAATAATATCAACATAAATTTCATCAACAGAGAGGCATATCAAGATAGGAAAATTTCTTGCCACTTTGTAGTTTTTTTGTTGAGATTGTTTCGAGATCAATCTCATTTGCCATGTGTTTTGCACCTAACTGGGTCAGGTGAATGTGAGAAATTCTTTAGAAAAGTTGGTGGGATGGTTGGAGTAGAAAGGACCTATGATTTCACAGGCTTACTTCATTCCATTGGAACCTTAATAGAGTTACAAAAGAAGAATCAAATCCCCAAGGGTTTCATTTTTATAAATCTCATAAGAAGCAAGAAAGTATCCGGTATAGATTGGACCAATAAAGGATACAAAATGTTAACATATTATTAGAGTATGACTCAATATTTATAGATGATAAAATTATAGAAGCTCTCAAGATAGGATTGGAGGATGCACAAGAAATTTTATCATCTCTTGGCATGCAAATGAAGAATCCCACAAAATCTTCTTGGTGGGTTAAACCATGGATAGAGGACCAAATAATTATCCAACATTCCAAGTTGTGGATGAAGTAGTTGATGACTCTCCAACAACTCATTCCAACTCATTCCAACTCTATATTCCAATCTATGTCTTCAGTGTCACACAATCATGGTGAAGTGCAAATAATGGAAAGTGCGTGGAGGCATGAGTTAGATGAAATTTTAGATTCTATTGATGAAAATGTAAAAAAAACTGTAAAACCAGTGGTAGAGCTTGATGGTAAGGATATGTTAAAATCTTTCTTGGTTAGTAATTTGAATGGAAATCTGACATTATCCAAAGATAGGTTGACTAAAGTAAGGAATGCCCACGTCTACTTTAGGTGAGACGAGAGTGCCCCACAAAAGTGTGTCTCAATTAGCTTTGGAATTGGATGAGATTATGAGGTGTTGTTTGAGAGAAATGCAATACCTCCCACTAAATATACTACAAGAAAAGGTGTTTCTTGTGGAACCTAGTACATTGGAAGGGCTCAAAGAATATAGAGGAAGGGCTTAAAGAATATAGAGGAAGGATGGAAATAGGGTGTTTGATTACCATAATTACATTGACCTTTTCGATAGGCCAAAAGGCTTCAAACTTTAATTATGTTGGTACAATAGAATAAAGGGGCAACACATGTACAAGTATGTTTTGACAGATCATGCTTTTATGGAACTTGATTCTGTCATAGCAACAACTAACTTATCTTACAATGCTAGGAATAATACATACAAATTAAAAGAAAGATAAAAATAAAATTTAGATTTTGTTAAAAATATGAACAAGGTGTGTTTTCAAAACATTCTACTTTCTTATTCACTATTTAATCCCATATGTTAGATTGTTTAAAAATATATATATCTTTTTTCAAATCTAATATTGGTTTTATACGTTTTGGATTTAGGTGCAATGAATATTCTCGATGGTGAATGTTCGGGATAAATCAACCAATTTGTTGCTACCTACTTCTTGGTGTAAGTTTTTTTCACTAGCCATTCATAATTTGTAGTGAAATGAAATTGGAGAAAAGATAAAATATGTTCTAAATGAAATTTAGATACAAATTTGGGTCTCACATGGTGATCCAAATGTACAGGTACATGGGTTGACAAAAAATCATATGTCATTCATGATGTCAATGGGGTTATCAAATCAAATTTAAAGGTGCTAGAAGGTCATTAAACAAACATCTTGGTATGGTGCATGCTCTATACAACTCTATAGAAATTATATTTGCATTATTTAAAATTAGGGAAATTCCCTCTATGAACTTGAATCAGACTAATTAGGTTTTCCCATTACAAGTTGATTGTTGGTGTTAATAGTTGAAGATAGATGTGAGTTTGTCTAGCCCTCTGTTGCACCATTAATTTGTACCCTATTTCAATTTTGCATAATAATAAATAAATTGATAAATTGCAAAAGCTTCCTCAGAGATTTGTTGTCTTTACTTAAGAATCACTATAAGTCATGTCTACCTTGCTGCAATATAACTACATAATTAATTTTTTTTCCTTGAAATAAACCTCCAATTCATACTACACATTCACAATTGATTGTGAAGATAAATTAATGCACCGTAGACACATCCATTCATATAAGTAAACACATGAAATAGGAGACAATTCAAATTTGCTTGTAGTCATTCATTCAACTCAATTATGTATAAATTTCATAAAGCAATAAAGAATCTGCAACTATCTTCTATTACCAAATATCTCAAACATAATACATTCTACCCGTCCAAGAGAATTTTTAGAACAACTTGCAGATGGCCTTGAATTCCTTTTTATAATAACAAAGGATCCAAACAAGATTCAAACCATTTGCACATGTTTCAAAATATCATTAGCCTCGACTAGAATATGTTCTTCATGAGAAATCATTTCTCCTTTTGCAAGAATTTGGTGTAGGTATTTATATGCTTTTCATAAGCTTCAGTAGACACCAAAGCATTTTGTCTATTCAAGAACCTCACACTAAACTCTGTTTGTGACATTCCTTCTAGCTGCTTATGAAGATTTTCTTCTACTTTATCAACATCATCAAACACTTCATTCATTGTTTCATGGAGAAATACTTTCCCAAGATCTTCTTTCCACTCAACTTTATTTTTATCTTCTCTTGTGTCCTTCAAAAATGTTGGCGGTTGTGTTCCTTGCAGTTTATTGAAAAATTTCAAAGCTTTCCCTAGTTGCCCATGATATTTATGATATTAATTCAACAATAGATCAATCTTTAACAATATAGAATTTGTCTCATTCATTATACTTACTAATTGCAATTGAACATCATTATCAAAATGACCTCCATTTTGCTCAAAAATTTGTAACAATTTTTTCTTTCTCTTTATGTACCTCTGAGTCAATTTCAATCCAAACTCTAATTTCCTCTGTCTTTTGACAATACCAAAAATATCTTGGTACTTGTTCCACATTATTTGAAAATGAGGTAGCATCCGTACAAATTTAGCTTCAATCAATTTTTGATCCTTTTTTAACTTAAAAATTCTAAGATCGTTACTAAGCCTTTGAGTTTCCTCTTGAGCCTTGGCCAATCATCTTTCTGCTTCTATCCTCTTTTCCTTCTCAATGGCTAGGTCAATATTCAATTGAGTAGCATTATTATCTATAGATAATAGAAGACCTTATTGTGTAGAGGTGCTTAATCTCTAATTTAGCTCACAGTTCTTTTGATCCAGCTCCTCGTTCTTAGCCGCGAGTTTCTCTATTGCAGCCCTAACAAATAATGTAGTATTTACATTCAAATCTGTAGCCAATTTTGCAATGACATCTTCCACCCTATAAACCATAAATTGTCCCAAAATATGTTGTTGATTTGCAATGGTGATAGGCTTCTTGTCAGGTGGATACAAACACCATATAGCCAACACTTTATCACTAGACCTAAAATTTGAGCCACAACACATCTTATCTATTCCTTCATCACTTAACTTCAGATCCAAATTTTGATATCTCTAGAGATTATCAAAGGCAAGGAAAGAGGATATATCTATCCCTATATGGAGAATACATCCCGCTTCTTTTAGCAATTGTCATCCCTTCTCTGGGGTCATGTCCTTGGTTTCTTCATGGACCTCCATCCAAAATTGTTTGACAACCTCATCTATTTTCTCTGGGGGGGTATCAAGAGTTCTTTCATTCAATTTCCTTCCCTTGAATTTATTTATAAATAATTTGAACTCACTTGTATTGATGAAATCATCATTAGATACAAACTTCTTGGAAGCCATAGCTCTGACTTCGTCTGTTAAGAAATCAACAATTTCAACAATGTCACCATCTTGAACATTTGGTGGCTGGTAAGATGGCACATGCACTTGCATTTGAATTTGTTTCATAACCTCTTCCTCTTCCTCATGGGGTGTTTCACTTTATCCCATATCTTATGATACTTCCAATCCTATTGATGGAGTGAGAGACATTTGAGCAAAATGAGAAACATCCTTGTGTCCTTCCACCATGATGGATGAGACACTAGATGAAGATGGGGAATTGATTGGCACATTTGATGTCAACCTAGATTCATGTTGTAGTAACAAATATATTCTTTTGAATTTGTCATCCACGTCTACAAATGAACCCCTTTATGTAGGGTCAGCCAACATTCTTTCTTTCTCATCTTGTTTAACTCTAATCCATGCTTTAACCCTTTCAACAATGGCTTAATAAGTGGGGCAAATCCTTGTTAATTCCTCTTTGAGCACATACGTGTGACTATATGCATGCAAACCTACATAACTTCTTGCAAATGTGATGTATCCTTCTAGATCAAATTTCTGGCCCTCTAAATGTAGGGGTAACTTATAGCTATCCAAGAGATTGATTTCTTTTTCAAAGCCACTTGATGAAGGAACTTGAAAATCTCCAATATGAAGATAAGAAGGGAGAAAAGAGGCCTTATGTGACTTATCAAAAGGAGAATTTGCCCCACACATTTGTTTGATTATTTCTAGTTATATCAATCTTTTAGGAACTATCAAAGGATGCAAATGGGGTTGTCCCTTAAATCCACATATTCTTATGTAAGTATGCTTCTCTATGATGTACCAATCACCCCAATTATGTGGTGCAGGAGAACCTTGCAAGATTTGAAGATCATTTGAGAAATGAAGGCTCTTAGAAGTGTTTGTAGGTTCTTTGAATGTTTTTGAGTTGTAATTGTAGACACCTAAAATTGTCATGTCTAATTAAATAAATATTTTATTTATTTAATTATCCAAGCCTAATTCTTCTATTAATTAAATAAATCTTTATTTATTTAATTAATTCATTTATCCTCTTCTAGCCTTATTTCTCATTTAAATAAATACATTTATTTATTTAAATTATCCTTTTTCTAAATTAAATAAATATTTTATTTATTTAATTGATCCCACTTCTGTTATTAATTAAATAAATCTTTATTTATTTAATTAATTCATTAACCTTTTCTACACATGACACATGTCATTCATCTCTTAATTCATACATTACTTACCCCTTTCATTATTTTACTATTTCTTCTACCTACCCTCTAATCCTAGCCGACCTCCTTTTACACCTCTCAATCTTATCCCTCCATTTCATATTGTGTCTTCTATTTAAGGAGATGCTTCCTTCATTATCAAACCCTAACTACTTGATCAATTGACTACACTACGATCCTACTTGCAACCACATTCCGTTCTTTGTTGAGCTCTTGTGCTCATAAAATCTGAGAGCAAATATATCAAGCAAGATCAATGGAGATAGGAAGAATGGAGATCAAAACCCTATTGGACATGTGATGGTATAATCTTTGTGATTTCATGTGATTTGCATTGTCTTAGGTAATCTTCATATGTTATGGTGGATCTTTGTTGATTGTTCGGCTAGGGTTTTGTGGTTGAATCTATTTAGCCTTTCAATATTGTTATTATTGTTATCCATTTTCACCATACACATTTTGGCACGCCCGGTGGGACCCTTGTCCCTTTGCATTTAACCTTTTTGTTGCAGATTTTGCATTTTTGAAGTTGCAGATCAGACATTTTTCGATGGCATTTTAGGTATTTCCGCGTCTGCGAGTGTTCGGATCGCGTCTCTGAGTTTCAGGAGCGTCTGCGAAGGCGGGAATCGCGCCTGTGTTTTTGCCAAATTTTATTTTGCAGGTTTCTGAAAGGGGCGTCTGCGTTTTCGAAACGCGTCTGTGTTACATTTGATCGCGTCTGTGTCCTGGAAGGGCGTCTGTGTGTTCTGAGCGCGTCTGTGCATCACAGAACTGCGTCTGTGTCATACAGACGCGTCTGTGTCTGGTATAGCAGCGTCTGTGTTTTACTGTTTTGAAATTTTCATTTTTTTTCTTTGATTCAATTTTTTGGATTTCGTACTTAGGGTTTCAGATCTGGTTTATTTTTTGACTAACCCTTGCAGATCTAGCTAACCAAGTTTGTGCAGCTTGTTTTGGAAGCAAAAATGTTTTGGTTGAAGGCCCCTCTTTCACAAAGTCTTTTGGGTTTCTAAAATTTACCTAACTTGTGTGCTTGTAGGAAGGGGTGATCATTTGAAACAACCCAAACTACTAACAAATTTTGTTGCAGGTCCTTGGCTAGGGTTTTTGAAATTTTGTTGTGTGCCTTGTTTTCATAGACTAGCAAACACTTCCATTGGTGCACTAAAATTGAATCATTGTCTTTTGTGTCTTGAGCAATAGGCTCTTTTTGTTTAATCTTTAGAGGGCCTGTCTTCTCGTGTGGTCATTAGGACTACTAGTGAGAAGAGGACGACCCAAGTGGTAGCAAAAGAAAAGCCATCTTCTTCCAAGCCACTATAATCAAATGTATTCATGGTGAAAACTATGAATAACGTGTGCTAATTAGTTCATACCGACACTATGTCTCCCCATAAACCCGTTTGATCAAATTTATTTGATCATTTGTAGGGCATAACCCCTACCAGCTGGGAGCCTTCTGTATTTACAGAGCTGAAAGTGCCGCATGTATGGCCACACGAGCGGATGCCCTTACTAGCACCATTTTGTTTTAGAGGCCCAAATCCTTCTAGTTGTTGGGGCAGGAGGTCGGACCTCTGGTAGCGGCCCACACACATACGGTTCTTAGTAGAGATACAAAGTTTGCCATGGGGAGTTTTCATGGGGACTGATGCTTGGTTGACCCGAGAAGTGAGTGCCGAGGGTGGAGCCAGTGAGGTCAAGCATCTAAGTATCCGCTCTAAATAGCGTAGCCTCGGGGGTAAAACCCTATGTGGGATCAACAACTATTGTCTTGGCCAGCCATAAGAATTGTGCTTGACTTATGTTAAACATTCAAAGCATTCAAGATCAAACAGCAAAACATTGTGTCTTTTGTGTCTTCAAGTGTATGCAAAACAATTTTACATCAAACAACACACTTTTCTTGGAGTCATTTTGGAGTCTAAACACTAGCAAACATTGAGTCCTCATCAACATTGTGTCCTCTTGTCACGAAAAACAGTCAAACAGTCAGATTTGGTCACAACAAAACAACTTCACAGATTGGAAAAATTGCACGAAGTTTACAGAAACGCGTCTGTGTCTGTTTTAACCGTGTCTGAGTAATATAAGCACGTTTGTGAAGGGCATAATAGCATCTGTGTGTCTAGCAACGTCTGTGTCAAACAGAAACATGTCTGTGTCTGGGAATCGCGACTATGAAGTATACAGTCACGTCTGTGTACAGAATTGCAAAAACTTTACAGTCCAGTAAACATAAACAAGAAAATCGCAGAAGCGCGTCTGGGTTAAACATAGTAGCGGGTGTGTCAGGAAACCGCGTCTGTGCAGTATATAGTCGCGTCTGTGTTCAAAATTGCAAGAAAATTTCAGAGTCCAACAAACAGGAGAAATCAGTTTCGGCATACTTGAGCTTCCTAGGTTGTCTATTCAGGTTTCATCTAGCATTCAACCTGTCCTTAGGTCTCATACAGTCTATCATTGCTTCACATCTCATTTTACATTCATACTTGTCTAAACTTGGGTCAAAAAGGTCATTTGCTTGTCCTCACTATACTTTTCCAACACACTACATACAACTACACTTTGTTAAGTGGTCCCTCATCAAGGTTTCTTACCTTTGGGTCTCATTTGGTTTTACTTAGAGTCAAGGTCAGCTTACCTCATCAAGAGAAACTATCCTATCTTTGGAAGTCACACCTACTCTACTACATACATACTTGGTCTTACACTTTGGACATTGCAAGTAAACTTCAGATTCATTTACACTCCATACAACTCTTGGTCTTCCATACTCTTTCCATTTTTCATCTAGTCTTACACATCTTGGTCAAACACCTAGTTCATGGTTGAAACCCGCCTTAAAAAATCTAGGAGAATAGCTAAAGAAGCTCAAGAATCCGCAAACATGAGTTCTTATGAGTATGACAATGATTTATTCTTCAATCCTGAGCACACTACATTACCTGACATGGAGGTTTATAGAAACAATCCAAACGTGGAAAACACAGACACTACAAACAACAATGCTACACACAATGACAATGTGGACAACCTTTCAATACAATCAGCAGACATAGAAGAATCCATAATGAATCCTCATTTCAATAGATTGGTTGAAGAGATAATGAGGAGAGACCGACAATACTTCTTACACATGATGGCACAAAGTGGAGCTAAAATACCTCATGACTTTGACATGTCTCAACTTATGGAAAACCGACCCTCGCAACAAACTCACTCCAACATGGATCAAAGGAGACCCAATAGTGGAGGAAATAGAGGACCACACATGGTACCTGAATCACCATCAGTTTTGCTTCAAAAACTAGAAATCCCACATACACAAGCTCAAACATATGATACTTACCTTCGAAGACCATTATGGAAGCCTTATGCAGATAGATATGCTCAATCACATGCTCAAGCTATGGATCAATCAAAACAAGTGGATACTCAAAGGCATCCTCAAAATTTGGACATAAGGAAACCTCATGTCAAATTTGGGGGCAACACAATAGAACATGACGTGCCTATAGAATATGGTATATATGCACAAAATAGATATGGGGTTCCTCAACATGAAGCTATACCAAGTGCTCCCTATATGCCACATCAATATAGACCTCCTCCATATGAACATGTCTATGATCAATATCATCCATACATGCAACAAGCTCCTCCTCAAATTGGTGTCCCAAACATGGGGTATGCTACAAGAAATCGATCACCACCTAAGAATAATTTGGAGCAACAAATCAAAGATTTACAAAAGAAAATGGAGGACATGAGTACACCAAAACCAACATACACTATGAGAGACATATGTCCTTATCCATTTGATAAGAGCATTCCAATGCCTCCATTTCCGGCACACTTTGTGATGCCAAAATTTGACAAGTATAGAGGAAAAGGAGACCCCAAGGCACACATACGACAATTTTTCACAGCTTGCATAGAGGTAGCGGCAGAAGAAACATATTTGATGAGGTTATTCCCACAAAGCTTAGGCGATCAAGCTATGGAATGGTTCTCTCAATTACCTCCTGGTATTAAGTCATGGGGTGACTTAGCAGAGGCATTTATTCAGCATTTCTCTTACAACATAGAAACAGATATCTCAGTCACTACTTTGTGCAATACTAAGCAAAAGGAGGGAGAATTTTTTGCGTCATTTTTACAAAGATGGAGAAATCTAGCCAGCAGATGCTCTTGTGAAATTCCCCAAAAACAAATGGTAGAAATGTTCACTCAAAACGTTAACAAGGATATTGGCTATGATCTAAGGAAAGCTTGTTTGTCCACCTTCAAGGAAGTTATTGAAAAGGGCTTAGCAACAGAAAAGGTCCTAATTGAACAAGGAGTCATCAAGCTATTCAAGGAAAACAAAGATGACTTTAAAGGAAAAGACAAGCCAAGATTTTGGAATAAAAACAAGAACACAGTCAACGATGGCGTTGTGGATGCCAATACAGTGAGACCCAAGTTCATCTTTTCAGGATAAAGTTCTACAAACAATCAAGTGAATACTCAAACAACTTCCAGATCACGAAGGAAGTACACCCCATTGGGAGGACCACTTGAATCAGTCTTTAAAAAGCTAGTGGCAAACAAAGTGATCACAGTTCCAGATTTTCCTCTATATGAACCAAAGGTCAAACCAAATTAGTGGAATGACGAGGAGTATTGTGAATTTCATAAGAGCAAGGGTCATAAGACAGGAAATTGCCATCGACTGAAGAATATCATGCAAGATCTCATTGATAGAGGTGACATTGAGATTGAGGGACATTCATCTAATCAAGAACATGAGATGTTTAAGGAACCATTCCCAAAGCATGACAAAGGAAAAGCCCAAGTCACAGATGATCAGGCCAACTATACTAGAGCACCTTACAACTATGACTCAACTATCAATCACATCTCAATGGATAATCATATCTCTACTATTACCATCAAGAACAAAAATCCTGAGAATCCTCCTCAGAGACCCAAGATTGTCCTAAAAGGTGTTGGATCTTCTTCCGAGCCTACCTCTAAATGTCATGTAACAACTCATCGAGGTAAAATTACTTTGCCAGGTGCTTCAACTAAAAACACTACTTTTTCATCTACCAAACCTGAGTCTGACCTTGTAGAATAGTTAGGGAGGACACCCGCGTTCATCTCCATCCTTGAGCTCTTACGCATATCCCCCGCTCATAAAGCTATTCTTGACAAAATCTTGAGAGACACCGCCGTTCCTACTGATCTGAACGTGGATCAGTTTCAAGCCATGGTGGGATACCTATCCATTCCACATTCCCTTACATTTATAGAAGCCGATGACGCCTCCGCAAGTTAGCCACATAATGCACCATTACATATTGAAGCCTTCATACACAAGCATCGAATAAAGCGAGTCCTGATAGATGGAGGAGCTGGTCTAAACATTTGTACATTGAGCACCATTAAACAATTGGGATATTCCGACAAAGCTGTAAATTCAAAGAATCAAATTACCATCAAGGCATATGATGATGAAGAACGCTCATCCAAGGGCACGGTCACCTTACCTCTAAGAATTGGGCCAGTTACAAAGGATGTGGTTTTTCAGGTCCTGGATTTAGATCTCACTTATAATATATTTCTAGGATGTCCTTGGATTCATGAAATGAGGGCAGTCCCATCGACATATCACCAATGCATTAAGTTTCCTCATAATGGAGTCGAGGTAACAGTTAACGGTGATCCTAATCCATTCATATATTGCAATAACTTGAGATCACATACGGAGACCATCATTCCCAGTAATCGTGAAGTTGTTCCTTCTTCGGCATACATTGACCCTGAGTCATTAAAACCTTCGACATCAAAACAAGGTGAACTTAAAGGCAGATTTCAGGACAAAGGCATGGGAGAATACACTTTAAATCAGACCATGTATTTACGACAAGTCATGAGCTCTCCAAAAGAATTTGGAAGGCCACATCCTAACAAGCAAACATTCATCATGACGCTCAAATGGGATCCTACTACCTTTCAAAGATGGGGCGAACTGGAAGAGGAAGATTTATACAAAATGCTCTATAAAGACATTGAAGATGACACACATGATCAGATCAATATACCTTGTGAGAAATATGGCAAAGGCTTCAAGATTCTACAAAAATTCAGGTATGATGGAAAAAGCCCTCTTGGGTTACGCAAAGAAGGCGTCATGGAACCCCTACAACCTGAATTGACTATAAGAAGAGAACGCTCAAAGGGACTTGGTTTTCTGACTTCCAAGATCCACACAAAAAGGACAGAAGAGGCATCACAAATCAAAGTTGCCAAAGTTCAACAAGAAGATTGCTATTCCACAGATTCCATCGAATGGGAATGGGGTTCAGACAAATCCTCCAGTGACTACGAGCTCACCGAGACATTCAGAGAGCCAGATGAACCCACAGAAGAAGAGGAATTTTATAAAAAGTTCAGAGTTGGTCAAGAAACAACCCATGAGGAGTCTACACAGTCCTTGTCTCAAGGTTCTAGGTTGAAATCACATAGGATGAGAACACCTGTTCCGGAATGCGCTACTAGTAATGATAATTTGGACTCGCTCGCGATCGAGACTGATGAGGAGAGTGCCATCGATGACCTCGATGATTACCTCGATATACCCAAATATAACCATATCTTCACTCTTAGCCCTGCAAACTCTGAAAACATTAAAGGCCTTCCCCTTGTTCACCACCAACTCATTGACTGGGATTATGAAGGACCAGCACAATTTGACACATTCCAAAATGATGAAGCTATTATTGACTATCTTGGCATATGAGATGATCTTCCCCCTGGGGACCACAAAGCAGGATACACCATAGAACTCAACAACATGGCATATTTTGGTGAGGGTGTCGGACCTTCCAGTCGCAAAAATGTGAAAATAAGAACAAATCAAGGGTCTTATGGCAAAAACCACACTGTGGCGCTATCTGACCCCAAAAAAGTAAAAAGAAAGGACGTATCTGAGGGCGAAAACCTCTCTGAAGCACCCAAAGATGGAAGGCTCAACATTCTCCCATCATCATATGAGGAAAAGTCATCCATGTTGGTAAAGGAGACTATCAAAACAAACATTGGTACAGAAGAGGTTCCACACAACATATTCCTGGCTCAATCATTAACAGAGTTCGAAAGATCAAAATTCATAAGCTTCTTCAAAGAACGACAAATCAACTTTGCATGGTCATACGCTGATATGCCTGGACTGGATCCGGAATTGGTAATGCATCATTTGACAGTCAAACCGGGGGCAAAGCCAGTGAAACAGAAATTAAGGAAAATGCATCCACAAGTGGCATTACTAGTCAAAGTAGAGCTGGAGAAATTATTGGATGTCGGATTCATACGCCCAATTGATTATCCCGAATGAATCTTCAATTTAGTACCTGTTAGTAAACCAGACCGCAGCATCAGAATATGTACAGATTTCAGAGACATCAACAAAGCTTGTCCGAAAGATGACTTCCCATTACCAAATATTGACTTGATCGTTGATCTCACAGTAGGTCATGAAATGTTATCATTAATGGATGGATTTTCTGGTTATAATCAAATCAGGATTGCACCTGAGGATCAACACAAAACATAATTTACTTGTCCATGGGGAACTTTCTGTTGGAATGTCATGCCCTTTGGGCTAAAGAATGCAAGCGCTACATATCAAAGAGCAATGACCACTATTTTTCATGATCTCATGCACATAATTGTGGAAGATTATATTGATGATCTCTTGGTCAAATCAATAGACAGAAATACACACTTGGACATATTTTCAGTTGCCTTTGATCGGTTGGAAAAATACAAAGTAAGATTAAACCCCAAGAAATGTGTCTTTGGAGTAACCTCCGGGAAACTCCTAGGATTCATCGTATCCAAAAGAGGAATTGAAGCGGATCCAGCAAAAGTCAAAGCTATCTTGGAAATGCAACCACCAAGAAATATCAGTCAACTTCGATCCTTACAAGGCAGACTCTAGTCCATCTGAAGATTCATAGCACAACTGGCGGATAAGTGCAATCCTTTTCAACACCTGCTACATAAAAATATCAAATTCAAATGGGATGACAACTGTCAACAGGCTTTCCAGATGCTCAAAGACTATCTCCTAAATCCACCAGTTTTGATGCCACCAGTTCCAGATCAACCACTGTTACTATACATATCAGCTACTCCAACAACACTGGGGGCACTCTTAGCGCAACACATTGCTGACGACAAGGAAAAAGCAGTATACTATATCAGTCGCACATTGGTGGGATATGAGCTAAACTACACACCAATCGAGCGTGCATGTCTCGCTGTGGTCTTTGCTTCATAGAAATTACGACATTATATGCTCACTCACAAGACTAAGTTGATTGCAAGAATGAATCCATTAAAGTACTTTCTCAACAAAGCTACACTTACTGGGCGACTGGCCAAATGGGTAATGATACTGAGTGAATTCGACATCGAGTATGTGGACAGAAAAGCAATAAAATGACAAGCCATCACAGATCAATTAGCAGATGCTCCCATGATAGATGATGTTCCTCTAAGTTCAGAATTTCCAGATGAATCCATTTTAACAATATCACATGCAAAGCCATGGCAGCTGTACTTTGACGGCTCATACACACAACATGGGGCAGGAGCTGGTATTCTCTTTATAACTCCTCAAGGCAATTCTATACCAAAATCATACCGCTTATCATTTCCTTGCACCAACAATATAGCGGAATATGAGGCATTAACAACTAGATTATGAATTGTAGTTCAATGGAAGATCCAGGAACTTCATGTTTTTGGAGACTCCCAACTTGTTATCCGTCAAGCAACTGATGATTACCAAACAAAAGATGAAAAATTACTGCCTTACAAGCAAATGGTGGATAATCTGAAATAGCACTTTACAAAGATAGACTTTGTGCAGATACCAAGAGAGCAGAATCGCGCCGCAGATGCCATGGCTACAATTGCTTCACTAATTGATCTACCTCAAAATGAGACCTGCTATGAGTTCTTGGTAGACAACCTGTTGGTTCCTTCATATGAGATCACTCCTACTGAAATGATATGCGTTGTTGGTCCCGAATCCCAGTTATATGGTTCCATATTCACATATCTTCGCGACAATATCTTACCTCCTGATCTATCAAACAACCAACGCCGCACTTTCATTTGCCAATCCTCTCGATATGTCATTCTAGCTGATATCCTATACTGACAAGGTCTAGATGGAACTCTTCTTAGATGTTTAGAAATCGACGAAGCTCAGATTGCGTTACGTGAAGTGCACAAAGGGATATGTGGTCCACATGCTAGTGGTCCTACCTTGGCCAAGAAACTCATTAGGACTGGATATTACTGGCCCAATATGGAAAAAGACTCATATCAGTTTGTCAAGAAATGTAAGCAATGTCAAATTCATGGAGACCTCATACATGCACCAGCACAAGAACTACAACCACTTGCATCTCCTTGGCCCTTTTGTCAGTGGGGACTCGATCTCATAGGCAAGATTCACCCTCCTTCTTCCAATGGTCATAAATTCATTATCACAGCCACAGAGTATTTCACAAAATGGATTGAAGCCGTGCCTCTCACACAAGTCACTGGAAAACAAATTGCTACTTTCATCCTTAACTATATCATTTGCCGATATGGTATTCCTAAGTCCATTATTACTGATAACGGGCGTCCCTTCAAAAATCAGGATGTTCGTGAACTCTGTGACCGCTTCCATATTTCCAATCATTTCTCCACACCATATTACCCCCAAGGTAATGGCCAAGCTGAGGCGTCTAATAAAACAATCCTTAAAATCCTCAAGAAGACAGTCGACGACGCTGGCCATAACTGGCATATCCAACTTAATCCTACACTTTGGGCCTACCGCACAAGTGTCAAAACACCTACAGGAGCTATACCATATTCACTTGTCTATGGCGCTGAAGCCATCTTGCCTATTGAGGTCGAGTTACCCTCTTTACGAGTCTCTTTGAAAAACATCATGACTGATGAAGACTACAGGGTCTCTCGCTTACAAGAACTAGAACTGTTGGATGAACGGAGACAAATTGCTTTTAATCATCTCAAGGCTTACCAACAGCGAATGAGTCGCAGCTACAATCACAAAGTCAAGCCTCACACATTTGAGGTAGGTGACTTAGTCCTCAGAGAAAACCCCAAGAATCAGCAAGACAGAGATAAGAAGGGCAAGTTCGAACCAAACTAGCTTGGTCCTTACATCATTACAGCGGTATATGGATCTGGGGCATATCAACTCTCAACTACAGAAGGTGAACCTTTGGAGGATCCTATCAACAGCATGCACCTTCACCGGTTCTACACATAGCTCATCAGAGTATCCTAATTTCAAAAATACAAAAAAAATTATAAAACAAAAAAATCGTTACTTGGTGAAAACCTAGCAAACAAGCGCCTTGTGACACAAAAAAATTGAAAAATCGAAAAAAGTAAAGAGAAATAATTTCGTCCAACAGTGAAAACCACTTCGATGGCGCCCTGGGCAAGTACCATGGTGAAAACTGGGTCACCAGTGCCATGCGTAGAGACTTTGCTCCTCTCTCCTTCAGAATTCTCTTTCATCGTTCACTTTGCACACACTCACAACCTATTCATCCATAATAAACTTACCCATTCCCATCATGGCTTGTTATTGATCTACCTAAGATTGGTTAGCCATCCATAATAAACCTCCCTTTCCATCCATAATAAATCAGATCCTATCTGTGGCTAAGGCAAATCCTATGTCTAGTGATGGATGTGGAACTAAGAACATCACATGTTTCGAGGAGTACAGTTTCTTCCAGCTTTCTCCAGTCTATTCACGCACAATCCGCAATAAAGCAACATTTGCATCACAGATCCACAATAAAGTTTCATCTTCTCTGCAATAAAGTATCAGCTTCATGGATTCAGTCAGTTTTAGATGAGACACAACAGCAACAATGGGCTTCAACAAATCAAATCTTTTAACAGACTCAGACAACATTATGGTTCAATGTTAATCTATCCCTTTTGTGAAAGTGAACATTGTGACCACAATCAAACATGACTTATACAAGTGACAAGAGACACTAAACTTGAGGACTACAGTGGATGTTGGTGTCGAGTCTTGGTTTTCTTTTGATTTCATCTTTTTGGTGACATGTCTTTTAGCTTTTCCAGGATGTCTCTGACTAGAGATTCTATCTCCAGGATGTCTTTGACTAGAAAGGCGAGGATGGGGTATCGTCACCTATTTGCATTTGCTGTTTGTGGATTGTCTCTTAGTAATGCTATGACTTGTCCAAGGATATGAGGACACTATGAGTCTAGTATGAACTAGGGCATTCCTTGTTTGTGACTGTCTTATCTCCATGCAAACAGGTACAATGACTTTCTGGGTCGAACACATGCCTCGATTGTCATAACCTACTTGCCATAATAAGCTCAATGATGATAACGCACAAGAAGCTCTTTCACTTTCATATCTTTTGTCTTTCATCCCCCCTTTTCTTGATTGACTTCCAGCGTCCTTCTTGAGTCCTCGTAGCCTGCTATCACATGACTGAGTATAATGACACACCAAAAACATTTGCATTTCATGTAGTTGCACCTGCATTACCACATATAAGCATCTCATACATACATATAGATATCACAATTGCATCACATCCTGCACACAACACCTGTTAGCACAATTTACATTTACATTATCATATTCATCTGCATTACATACATTCACATTTGCATTAGCATAACATATAGAATCATAAAAGAACAAAAATATTGCATTGCATCATGTAAATATTTGCATCCATATCATAAAACATACATTATAAGAACATCTCATCACATAGGTACACATGCATATAGCTGCCGCAAAAATGAATCATCTCTCATATATATAATCAAAAATGTCATGATACAATGATGTCAAAAAATCATATGGCTACAATCACCCGCAGGTGTCTACAATACAAAAAATGGTACAAATACTGATACAAGGGAGCCCTCTATGGCTATGATGAACTCCCTCCCTCGGAGCCGCCTGGCCTCAACGGAATCTGAGCCCTAGAAGGACCCACTTCAGGATCACCCTGCCTGTCTGGTGGTGGTGGAGGACCCATGACCCCACCACTCGATGCCTGTCTCCTCCGGCTCCCTCCCGTAGCTATCGCTGTCCGCGATGGTCTATGGAAGCTCCTCGCCCGCTGATCTGCTGGCACGACACCATAATACAGGTCCCTCCAGTAGGCAATCTCCTCTCTGGCTCGCAGGACATATGCGTAGCCTGCTCCTGTGTCCTCCGCCGCCTGCCTCTCTGCCCTCAGCGCTGTCTCAGCCTCAGTGTAGCGCTGAATCGCCTGATCCCTCTCCCGCTCAGTATCCCTGAGCTTGATCCTGAGTCGGTCCCTCTCCCTCTCCAGATCCTGAATCTCATCTTCCTGGCCCTTGCAGATCTCCCTCAGATCCAGCAGCTCAGCCTCCACTGGGTCACCCCCCTCTGCCTCTGCCCGTGGCTCTCCCTCTGCGGGTGCCTGCCCCTGTACCTCTCCCTGTACCTGTACTGGTGCCTGAACGGGTACCTGTCTCGGTACATGCCTAGGTCCCTGTACCTGTCTCTAACCTTGTGCCTGTACTGGCACCTGTCCCTGCATCTGTCCCTATCTTTATCCCTGTACTCTAGGACCCTGTGCTGCTGGTACCTGCAGGGGCAATCCACCGCGACCCCTCACCACCTGGGCCTGTCCCTCCTGTCCACCCTCTCTCCGAGGTGCCACCCTCCTCTCCCCAACTACTCCCCTTCGCTGCTGTTGGCCTCTACCCCCATCACCCCCACCATCATCATCATCATCTCCTCCTCCATCTCCATCCAGTAGCTCTCCTGGATCTGTCAGTCGGGGGAATGGATGCTCGGCCCAATACGCTATATACTCTGCATCCATCCCGACGTCCTCAATCTTAGGCCACATGTCCCATGGAAGAGGTATCATCTCTGCCAGCTATGTGACTGCCTGATCATATGACAATAATGGCCTGAACTGCGCCTGATCCCTCACTGTACGGGCATACATACCTGAGCCTCGTGGCATCCTCTGGATCCTGCCAAACTGTCTGCCAACCCTATCCACCAGTTGTCTCTCCAGTATGTAAGGCATCCGCCCAATCAAATATCTTCTCCTGAAGGTATAAGGCAGCTCCACTGCATCATCCTCCCACTCCTCGCACCCCAGGTACAGCCTCCAGATGACTACATCAATGTCATCTATCACACGCCTCCAGTGCTCTAACCTGCCAATCCGAGGCTGTGAAGTAATCATATCATAAAGATGCACAAAGCTCTGCCCCTGACCTCTGCCCCTAAAGTGTATCGGCCGTGTGATAGGCAGATGCTCGTATGCCCACACCTGTAGCAGTGTCACTCCACAACCCAATCCCACTAATCCATGGTAGACGAACTGGTGAAGCTCATAATACAGATGTGCCAAGACACATGGACCCCATGCATACCTGGTGTGCTCAGTCACCAATATCTCTAGTGCTCCTCCCCAACCCACTGCCAACCCCCGTGTCACCCTGTCCGGACACAGGAATCCACTGATGGCTCCTCCGATCACAGCTGGCAAGGCTAACCCTGTCCCAGTCATGGTATCCCATGCCACATGCCCTGCTCTCATCTCTAGCCCGGGATCCTGGAACACCCGTCTCAAAGCCTCCTTGTCTCTGTCACGATCGTATGGGATCAGCTCTCCATTGATCGGTATATGCAATATCCTGTAGACATCCTCGAGGGTCACTGTCATCTCCCCCATCGGCAAATGAAATGTGCATGTCTCGGAGTGCCATCTCTCCGCCAGCGCAGTCAGCAAACCCATGTTTGCCCGAAACTCAGGCACATATAATACGTGTCTCAATTCCATCTCCTCAATGGCAGCTCTGTCCTCAAACGATAACTCTGGTCGCAACCTCTGTGTGGACGAGAATCTCTCCCGTCACTCTAGCATAGGTAGATACTCCTGCAGTCAAACAATCAATCATGTCAGTTATCGTGGCATTCACTGTTCATCACAAAATGCTACTCGCTATCTAAATGCATATGGTTATCTATTCTAGTGACACTCACTGTTCATGACAAAGTGTTGCTATCTATCCTAGTAGTGCTCCCTGTTCATCACAAAGTACTACGTGTGTGACATTCCCTGTTCATCACAAAGTGTTACTCACATTTAGCACTCCCTGTTCATCACAAAGTGCTGCTCATCCTTTGGGTACTCCCTGTTCATCACAAAGTACTCTATCTTGGTGCTCCCTGTTCATCACAAAGTGCCTTGATCTATCCTAGTCTTCTTAGAGGACCTGCTTGAGTGTATCCTCTCAGTAGCTTATCCAATCGACAGCGTATGTTCATCACATAACTGCCGATTTGACCTAGAAGACTAAAAACTTGCATTTTCTGACATAAACGCGCTTTAAACTCACAAACGCGCCTCTTGACTGTACAAGCGCGCTTACACAACGCAGACGCGCCTATTTGACATAAACGTGCCTAAATTACTCACAGACGCGACTTTGGAACATAAATGCCCCTACAGGACATAAACGCGCCCGCATCTAGCACAAACGCGGTTCCAGACGTAAACGCGCCTGGAACTGACACAGACGCGCCTGGCGAACACAGACGCACCTGGCACCGACACAGACGCGGTTGCATGTTTTTGCACTTTTTTGTGCCCTATTCCTAAGCGCATTTATTGCTAAACTACCATGCATTAATGACAAAATTGAAATGCGTCAAAGTACGAGGAGGTTTGGTGGTACTTACCGGCTCTCCTGCCTCTGCTGGTCTCTGAAATCGGCGAACGCGGTCGAATCTGTGTATGAAAGCCATCACTGCTGACTGCTGCTGCTCTTTTTCTCGCTCTGCACTGTGATCTCATGAGGGTGTAGATGACAATGAGGATGTCTTTTGCCCATGGTCTATCTTATAGCCTGCCCTAGCCCTCGCCTTCATTTCCTGAGTCAGTCTTCGTTATCCCGTGACTCTGTCACTTTATCCGGTCAATCCATTCTATCTTGTCTTTCTTATCGAGAGATTGTCTGCAATCTTTCCATACTTTTTCATCCAATCTCTCGAGGGGGCATATCATTCCCATTCTAGGGCAACTCTGTATCAGTTCATCTTATCTTCTTTGAAACAACGTGACAAGCTGCATTGTCTCAAAGAGGGGCAAAATGTAGACACCTAAAATTGTCATGTCTAATTAAATAAATATTTTATTTATTTAATTATCCAAGCCTAATTCTTCTATTAATTAAATAAATCTTTATTTATTTAATTAATTCATTTATCCTCTTCTAGCCTTATTTCTCATTTAAATAAATACATTTATTTATTTAAATTATCCTTTTTCTAAATTAAATAAATATTTTATTTATTTAATTGATCCCACTTCTGCTATTAATTAAATAAATCTTTATTTATTTAATTAATTCATTAACCTTTTCTACACATGACACATGTCATTCATCTCTTAATTCATACATTACTTACCCCTTTCATTATTTTACTATTTCTTCTACCTACCCTCTAATCCTAGCCGACCTCCTTTTACACCTCTCAATCTTATCCCTCCATTTCATATTGTGTCTTCTATTTAAGGAGATGCTTCCTTCATTATCAAACCCTAACTACTTGATCAATTGACTACACTACGATCCTACTTGCAACCACATTCCGTTCTTTGTTGAGCTCTTGTGCACATAAAATCTGAGAGCAAATATATCAATCAAGATCAATGGAGATAGGAAGAATGGAGATCAAAACCCTATTGGACATGTGATGGTATAATCTTTGTGATTTCATGTGATTTGCATTGTCTTAGGTAATCTTCATATGTTATGGTGGATCTTTGTTGATTGTTCGGCTAGGGTTTTGTGGTTGAATCTATTTGGCCTTTCAATATTGTTATTATTGTTATCCATTTTCACCATACACAGTAATAAGGTCTTTCAAGACCATTTGAGTTGTTTTGAGTAGCCATGTAAGGCTTTGATGCCATTTTTGTAGTATGAACTTCCTAGGACTTGTGTGGTCAACCATGGTCAAATGACATCCAACATGCCTAAATGAGGCAAGAAATGTATTTTGGCTTCTATGTGGCCTATTTGTCAGGTTAATGATGTGTCCTAATAGGTTACATAGGCAAAAGTCATAGATTGTGAAGTTTGTGCAAAGTTGTCAAATTTGATGACAACTTTTGTTGTCAATTTGTTGTCACTTTGTAACTAATCTCCCTCCAATGGCTACCTAATTTAAATTTCAGTTGGATTCAGTTGAAGAGGTTGGATAAACCTTGTTTAAAGCCTCAGAGGTTGAGAAGAATGATGATGATGAAGTTTGGATGTAAGATTGTGATCAAATTTCAATAAACACAGAAATTTTCAGAAATTTGCTATAACAGTGCCTTGTACGGACTCCATGTGTAGTCTAAATCATTTATATTAATAGGATTTTAAGTTGATTTTTTTTGGTTTTGATTTGGCAGAAAAATACCAAATAATAAGTGAGATATTTGCATGTTTGTAATAGGTGGTATGAAAACCCTCCAAAACCAGGGTTTCTAAGGGAAATGTCTTCTTAACCCCACATTCGTCTAGCCAAATTGGCTCAAATTCTGAGGAATGGTAGGGGAGACAATGAAATTTAATATTCTTGAGGTTTCTGAGTGGTCCGTTGAACTGGTGGAGTTTGGGATCAAGCCCTAGACTAGGCACCCTCATGTGACTAGCCTATTTTGATTGCTAAAAATTGTGCTGGGGTAAAACTAAGCATGTTGGACCCTATATGACTATGTATTTTATGTTTTGGAATGTGTGAAACCATTTTTCATCCATTAGTGTCTTTGGATCAAACCTTTGGAGTGTGGTTGCTTTGTAAAAGTGGCCTAAAAGCCCTTTTAGCCCTCCTGTAGGAGCAACGTTTGACCCAATTAATGCAAGATTTGGGTTCTAAGTTTTGGAAGATCAATGGAAGCATCAAAAAGTGTCAAGAGCTTGTGGTATCTTTAGGAGGATTTTTGAGTTTTGCCTTAAAAGTTCAAAATTTGGTTACTAGGAGTAGGCGTCTTGTAGAGGGCAGTCACTTTGATTGCATTTGTACAAACAAAAGGGTATTGTTTTGGTTGTAGTAAATATTTATAGGGTGAGGGAAAATGTTTTATAGGGTCCCTACCTATTTTTCAATGTTGGTTGTGTTGTAATCCAAGTTAGCCATTTGTGGCTATAGGAGAGTTGGTGTCAAGAATAGACTTGATGTGAGAAGTTGTATCTCCATGAGTTGTTCATGGGTATAGTGGGGTACCATTGAGAAAAGGGGAGTGTAGAGGATTCCTTTCATGTTGTTGTCAAGATTGTCCAAAAATCCATGTGAATGTTGAGACCTTAGTTGAGGGTCTAGTGGATTGAGTTTGTGTAAGGAGCCTTTGTTCCTTGGGGCTCTACGTCATATTGGTATCAGAGCAAGTCTGATCATTGGGAGGACATATTTTGGTGTATGTCACCAGAAGAGAGTCAAGTAGAGGCTAGCATAATGCCTCCAAAGGGGATGTCCGTAGAGGTGGCTAAGAAATTCCAAGAGATGGAACATATGATCAAAATCGAGGTCAAGGAGGCACTCGGGGATGAACTAAAGGAAATGAAGAAAGGAAAAGGGCCAAGTGAGGAGACTGATGAAGAAGGAGAACAAGAGGATGAAGAAGAAGAACCCAAAAGGTAGGAGCCAGAGATACATGCTGATCAGAGACCATTCCTTGAAGCCCTCAAAACAATAGGCAAAGACTCTTTTGAATCCAAAATGGAGATTCCTACCTATACTGGGAAGATGAATGCTAAAGAATTTGTAGATTGGATAGATGTGCTGAATAATTATTTTGAATACAAGGAAGTGGTTGAGGAGAAGAAAGTGAAGTTTGCTAAGACCAAAGTAAAGGGTGCTGCTCTAACCTAGTGGAACTATACTCAAGGTGAAAGGGTGAAGATGGGCAAGAGTATGATTCATTCTTGGGATATGATGGTGTCCAAAATTAAGGCCCAATTCATGCCTACTGATTATGAAGTGCAGCTGTATAGGAGAATGCAAAATATAAAGCAGAAGGACTTGGATGTGGCTTCATACATAGAGGAATTCCACAAATTGAGTTTGAGATCAGGGCACCATGAAGATGAAAAGGAGAAGGTTGCTAGGTACTTGAATGGACTCAAGCTCAACATTCAAGATGAGATGAGTCTGATGACTCCTAAATCAGTAGATGAATGCTTTCAAATGGCTCTAAGGGAAGAGGATAAGTTGAGAAGAGAAAGTGAACAACACGGTAGGGGAAGAGGAGCCAAGAAATTTAGAGGAAAAGGAAATTTTGGGGGAAGAGGACAATCTCAAAAACCCCAAGGTGAGTCTAGCTAGCAAGAAAAAAGTGAAGACTCAGGTTCAAGAGGAGGTTTTAGAGGAAGAAGACCCAATGGAAGGGGTAGATTTGGTGGACCAGGAAGAGGTCCTAGTGTCTTCACAAGGAGATACTTCAATTGAAACCATGTAGGGCACACTGCAAGCAAGTGTCTTGAGAAAGCCTCAAACTCTCATGGAGGAGAGAGAAGGAACCAATTGATTCAAGAAGATAATTGCCAAAGTGTCAATTCTCCAATTGAAAGTGCAGCCCCAACCCATGATGGAGAAAGCTTTATGATGAGGAGAACCATGTTGAAGGTGCCTCAAGTGAAAGAACCCCCTCAGAGGAAGACATTATTCAGAGCAAGGCCTATAATAAGCTATGCAAGGTAATTGTTGATTTAGTTTCTACTAAAAATCTGGTTTCCACAGAGATGGTAGACAGATTGAAGTTGAAAAGATTACCTCATGCTAACCCTTATAAGGTGTCATGACTAAATAAGGGGCAACAGGTCTTAGTAAATGAACAATATTGGGTAGAATTTGAGATGGGAGAGTATAAGGAAAAAATATTGTGTGATTTGATCCCCATGGATGATTGCCATCTTTTGTTAGGATGTCCATGGTAGTATGATGTACAATCCCAACATGATGGAAAAAAAAACTCCTTTCTTATAACCAAAAATGGGAGAAAATACAAGATGGATCCTTTACCGGATGAGGGTGTAGATAAGAACATTGGGTCAAGTGTCATGTTGGTGAGTGGAAAAGAGTTTCTAGACATCCTAAAGGAAGAAGGAATCCCTAGGTATGCTCTAATTTTGAAGCCCAAAAATAGTCCTAATTAGGGACATAAGCCATCAGATTCACTTCATACCAGGGTCTACATTGCCAAACAAACTAGCTTATAAGATGACTCCATCTCAAAATGAGGAGATTTCCAACCAAGTCAAATAATTGTTGGATGAGGGGTTGGTGAGAAAGAGTCTTAGTCCATGTATTGTCCCAATAGTCCTAGCACCTAAAAAGTATGGAAAATGGAGACTTTGTATTGATTCTAGGGCCATCAATAGGATTATCATAAGATATAGGTTTCCTATGCCTAGAATTAAAGATTTAATGGACTGTTTGGGAGGGTCTTGCTACTACTCCAAAATTGATCTCAAGAGTGGGTATCATCAAATCAGAATAAGGAAGGGAGATGAATGGAAGACAACCTTCAAAACAAATGAAGGTCTCTGTGAGTGGATGGTGATGCCTTTTGGGCTATCCAATGCCCCAAGCACCTTTATGCACCTCATGAATGAGGTGTTGAAAGACTTCATTGGTAAATTTGTTTTTGTTTATCTTGATGATATTCTTGTGTTTAGCAGGACAAAGGAGGAGAATTTGGATCACTTGAACTTGGTTTTGAAGAAATTGCATGATGAAAAGTTGATGATCAACATGGAAAAGAGTGCCTTCATGAAGGAGGAGCTTGTCTACCTTGGTTTTGTAATATCCAAGGGGGATTTGAATATGGATTCAGAAAAGGTGGAGGTTATATTGACATGGCCAACACCTAAGATAGTAGGTGATGTGAGGAGTTTCCATGGATTGGCAACATTTTACAGAAATTTCATAAATAAATCCAGTCATATATGTGCACCTATACACAATCAAGGGAGGTCAAAAATGTAAGTTTTCTTGGTCACATGAAGCAAATGAATCTTTTGAGTACCTGGAAAAAAGAGTAGCGCATCAACCTATTCTTGTTTTGCCTGATTTTAACAAGTTGTTCATAGTGGAGTGTGATGCTAGTAACCTTGCGATAGGGGGCTGTCTTGAGTCGAGAGGGTATACCAGTGGCTTTCTTTAGTGAGAAACTCAATGATACAAAAAGAAAGTATTCTACATATGATTTGGAGTTGTATGCAATGGTACAAGTCTTAGAGAAATGGTGGTATTACCTTTCACATAAAGAATTCATTGTGTATACTGATAATCATGCTCTCAGTCTTTTGAATGGATAGGAAAATCTTAGTCACAAGCATATAAAGTGAGTTGAACATCTTCAAGCCTACACATTCACCATCAAACACAAGAAGGAGTAGGCCAATAAGGCAACATACGCATTGAGTAGAAGGGTGTGCATGGTGCAAGAAATTTAGTTGCAAAATGTGGGAATTGATTCTCTCAAGAAGATGTAAAAGGATGATGAAGATTTTAGTGAGATATATGAGGTTTGCACTCAATTTTCAGATTCTTATGATTATGATTTTTCTGAGTTTTTATTGCAGTTGGGGTTGTTGTTCAAAGGGAATTAGTTGGGTATCCCTAGATGCTCCATGAGGGAGAACATTATCAAGGAGAAACATTGTGGCAGTTTGGGAGGTTACTTTGGGCTTGACAAAACCTTGGAACATGTGAAGAGGTATTATTTTTGGCCAAAGTTGCAATAAGATGTCAGGAAGTTTGTTGAAAGTTGGAGCATATGCCAAGGGGCTAAGGGAGCATAATCAAATGCAAGTTTATATCAACCACTCCCTATTCCTAATAGGCCATAGGAGAGTATCAACGTGGATTTTGTTTTGGGTCTTCCTAGGACTCAAAGAGGTTTTGACAACATTTTTGTTGTAGTAGACATATTTAGTAAGATGGCTCACTTTTTGCCATGTAAATGTACTAATGATGCTTCTCACATTGGATTATTCTTCAGAGAAACTGTTAGAATTCATGGTTTGCCTGCAAATATTGTGACTAACAGGGACTCTAATTATGTGGGACAGTTTTGGCATACATTGTGGAAGAAGTTGGGGACTCAATTGTCATTCACATTAGCCTATTATCCTTAGTCTGATGGCCAAACAGAGGTAGTGAACAAATCATTGGGAAATTTTCTTATATTTATCACAAAGTAGCATGGAGAAGTTTAGGATATGATCATACCTCAAGCTGAATTTGCTTATAATGATTCTATCAATAGAAGCACAGGAAGAAGTCCTTTGAGGTGGTCTATGGGATTCATCTAAGAGGTATTCTTGAATTAAGGGATCTAGATGGATTGGAAAGAAGGAGTGCTCAAGGAGATGATTTTGCATTGGATATGAAAGACATCCATGAAAGGGTGAGAGAAACTCTTCACAAGAACATTGAAAAGTACAAAGAGAAAGCAAATGAAAGGAAGAGGGATGTGGAGTATAATGTGGGAGACTTGGTGATGGAACACTTGAAGAAAGAGAGTCTTCCAAAGGGGCAACCAACAAAGTTACTCATGAAAAATATTGGTCCTTGTAGGATTGTGCATAAATTTGGTCATAATGTGATGAGGAGGCAATAGATCAAAAGGAGGTTAAACCTTGAACCAACCAATCTCTAAGGCATACAAACTCAATGGGTAATCCCTAATTCTAAAGATCCGCACACAACACCAAGTAAAGCAATGGTTCAATGACACCAAACAACACCTTGGAAAACCCAAAGGCTCCCCTATGTCCATGAACTAACACTTCTCAAGTTCTTGTGTGACTACCCACACCTTTGCATACAATGAGTGAGCTACTACTAGGCTTTAGGGTTTGAATGGACCACTTGACCAATTCAACACAATTATCCTTGGAGGGGTGTTCTCACAAAATCTTCACACAAATGCAAGAGGATTTCATGGTTTAGATCCACCGAAACATCAATTTTGACTCACTTGCCCACAAACATAACCGATTGTTATTAGGCTTCCTTTTGAAGGAATTGGGTGATAAATTTTGACTCCTTGAGGTTCTAGGCAAACAAATTATATTTCCAGATACCCTTTTGTGAGTTCTGAACAATATCTTAGTTTCTAAGACCAGATCAACTTACAGATATCCCAATCGGTACTACATTAACAGATCTAATAGGGCCATTAGACCTATTTAACTGAACACCTTTCACAAACTATTTTGGTTCTCCTAATAGGTGACCATAGCTAACCATGGAATGTTATGTAACCCTCCAAAGTACTCTTCTATCGCATGCAAACCCTTTTCTAGTGCTCTACCACTCAATTCTGATGCACTACACTCATCAAACCGGTCTGTCACTTAGAGATACCAGACCTAGGGTTAGTTCTCCATCCTCTTTTCCCTATTGTATCCTCTTAATGGATTTTGGTACTAACATATGATAGTGGCCTACCATCTCCTATAATGGTAGAGTGTTCAATTAAGGATTGATAGGACAAAACCCATTATTGCAGTCAAACCCTAGGGGTTAAGGGTTTTTAGGCTACCCAATAGAGATTTGCTTGTAGAATGGGGTAGTGATCACTTCAAGAATTCACACTGGAAGAAAAAAAAGGGTAAACCAAGCTAATTACATGATCTATGCCATGAGCATTCTTGCAAAACCTCCTTCAGTAAGAAATCAACAGAAATTAGGTGGTTTCTCCGAGTTTCCAACAGTTCTTGATGCTTCAATTTCTTTCCAAAACAACCAACATACATTCTTCAGTGTTTGGGGCCTTTAAAGATGTTTCCCAAATGACCACAACATCCTGCAACTATTTTTCAAACTGACTGACCATTGGAGAATCACTATTTTTAATATACAACTTTTGCATAATTCAACCAACTTAGACTCTAGACTATCATAGTCCCTCAAAATGATTACATTTCATTCGAAAATATCAAAAACAACTCAAATAGACTTGTGGTCACTTGAGCCCTCAATTTAGACCATTGTGACCCTTATTGACTCATTTTTCTCTACCAGACCCTAGATGACAATTTGACCCAAATATGGACAAACTTGTCACACTCCTAGGACATTTAATTACAAAAAGGACCCATAGGTTCTTATTACATTTCTTCTAGCTAATATAAAATCATCTTGTTCCTGGTTCATGCCTTCATAGGTAGGTGCTCCTGCACCATACTCCCCTGGTGAAATTTGTCTCAAGTCCTCTTAGAGACTAACTGCTGCAAATCACCACCCTGCTTTTTAATATCTTCCTCCAGCATCCAGGTAGCTTCTGAGTCAGGAAGGCCCTACCATCTAACTAAGTGCTCAAAATAGGTCTTGTGCCTTATTTTCTTGGCTTTCCTGCTATCGAAAATGCACTCCATCTTAGGTGGCTCCTTAGATGGTAAGTGTTTTATCCATTCTTCACTTTCCTAAACAGATTCACCTGCACTTTTTCCAGCAGTAGGACTCGTATACAATGTTAGATCAGAAACATTAAATATAGGTGAAATAGAAATATCATCAGGGAGTTCAATTTTGTAGTATTAGGACCATATTTATCCAAAATTTTACAAGGTCCAATCCTTCTCATCATCAACTTGCTATGTCTTCCCTTGGGCAACCTGTCCTTGCTAAGATGAACCAATACCATGTTACCCACTTGATATTGTACATCTCTCCTTCTTTGATCCACTCTAGCTTTAACCTTTTGATTGTTCTATTGTAAGGTATCTCTGACTTGTTGGTGCACCTCTTTCATAGCCTCTACAAATTCATCAGCATTCCCACTCCTCTTTTCCAACCCTCGGACATCTCTCAATTCAAAAACTCCTATTGGATGACTACCTTACACAATCTCAAAAGGACTTAGACTTGTACTTTTGTTTGCTGGATCATTATAGGCATACTCTGCCTGAGGTATCACCACATCCCAACTATTTCCATGCTCCTTTATCAAACACCTAAGAAGATTTCCCAATGACCTATTCACAACTTCAGTTTGGCCATCGGTTTGAGGGTGATAGGCTAAGCTAAAAGACAAATTTGTGCCTAATATTTTCCACAAGGTTCTCCAAAAATGCCCTATAAACTTGTTGTCCTGGTTAGATACAATACTCAAAGGCAACCCATGGATTCTAACAATCTCTTTGAAAAACAATCCTGCAATATAGCTAGCATCATTTGTGGTTTTACAAGGAATAAAGTGAGCCATCTTACTGAACCTGTCTACCACAACAAACACACTGTCATGACCTGTCTTTGTCTTGGTTAATCCCATCACAAAATCCATACTCAAAATTTCCCATGGTCTACTTGGTATAGGCAAAGGTTGGTACAACCCTACATTGGTTGAGACCCCCTTTGCTCGCTAACATACAATACAACTCTCCACAAACTTTCTGATATCAGTTTGCATCTTTGGCCAAAAGTAAAATCTCCTAACTAGGTCCAAAGTCTTGTTTGGCCCAAAGTGACATCCTAAACCACCACTATGTTTCTCCTTTACTACATTATCCCTCATTGAACACCTAGGGATACATAACTGACACCCTTTGAACAAAAGACCATCTTGCAAGGTATAGTCAGAAAACTCTCCATGAAAAGCATTTGAAAAATCGTAATATAAATTATATATTTCCTTGAAATCTTGGTCCTCTTCATACAATCCTTTGAGTGCTTCAACACCCATACTCTACAACTGCACTTCTCGCACTATCAATATCCTCCTACTTAGAGCATCTGCAACCTTATTGGCTACCCCTTTCTTGTGCTTGATGATGAAGGTGTATGCTTGAAGACTTTCAACCCATTTAATATGCCTATGACTGAGCTTCTCCTATCCATTTAAAAAAATAAGAGCATGATTGTCAATATACACAATAAACTCCATAGGAAGCAAGTAATGCCTCCACTTTTTCAGAGCTTGTACCATAGCATACAACTCTAAATCATATGAGGAGTACTTTCTCTTTGCTTCATTTAGTTTTTCACTAAAAAAGGCCACCGGTCTCCCCTCTTGGCTTAGTACTACTCATATAGCCAACCCACTAGCATCACATTCAATGGTGAAGACCTTACTAAAATCAGGCAATACTAGGACTGGGTACTTGGCAACTTTCTGTTTTAAACACTCAAAACTCTTATCTGCTTCTTTGATCCACACAAAATTCACCTTACCACCACCCTTGATGGTTTCTAACATAGGTGCACAAATATCGCTGTAATTTCTAATGAATTTCCTATAAAATGTTGCCAAACCATGAAAAATTCTTACCTCTCTGACTGTCTTAGGTGTAGGCCAGTTCAGAATAGCCTCTACCTTGGAAGAATCCTTCTTCAATTCACCCTTAGAGATGACAAAGCCTAAGTACACCAATTCCTATTTCATGAAGTCACACTTTTCAAAATTTATTATCAACTTCTGCTCCTGCAGCCACTTCAAGACTACTTCCAAGTGTTTCAAGTGCTCCTCCTTGCTCTTACTGAAAACCAATATGTCATCAAGGTAGACTACCACAAATTTCCCTATAAACTTTTGCAACACTTCACATTAGTCTCATAAAGGTGCTAAGGGCATTTGGAAGACAAAAAGGCATCACAAGCCACTCATACAACCCTTCATTGGTTTTAAATGTAGTCTTCCACTCATCCCCTTCTCTTATCCTTATCTAATGGTACCCACTCTTGAGGTCAATTTTAGAGAAAAAGGTGGCTCCCCCTAAATAATCCATTAGGTCCCGTGTCCTTGGAATAGGAAACTTATATTTGATGGTTATCCTATTAATAGCCCTAGAATTAGTACAAAGCCGCCATTTCCCATCCTTCTTTGGGGCTAAAACAATAGGTATTGCACATGGGCTAAGGCTCTTTCTCACCAACCCTTTATTTAGGAGCTCTTGAATTTGCCTAGCTATCTCTTCATTTTGTTGTGGGGTCATTTTATATGTTGCCTTGTTAGGAAGTATTGTTCCCGATATGAGATCAATCTGATGACTAATATCTCTGATAGGTGGCAAGGAACTAGGTATATCTTCCGCAACCACTCCTTTGTACTTGTCTAGTAGTTCCCTGACTTCCTTAGGTCCTACCTCACTCACACTCTTCTTCCTTTCTTCCTTGGGCTTCACAATCAAAGAAAAACCTACTCCACCTTCCTCCTTTAGTGTATCAAGGAATTATTTTTCCCCTAGAACATCATCACACTAGATCCTACATGTTGTGGAGCCCCTTCTACCACTGACTGTATCCTAAAGGTCACACCATCCTTTTGGAAGGAGTAAGCATTATTTTCTCCATCATGATGAGCCTTTCTGTCAAACTGCCATGGTCTTCCAAGCAAAAGATGGAAAACATCTATTGGAAGGATGTCACACAAATTTTTATCCTTATACCCCCCCATACTGAACTCAACCCATGCTTGTTCATTTATGAGTATGTGTTGCCCTTTGTTCAACCAACTGACCCTATATGGACAACTATGGGGTATTATTTCCAAGTTCAACTTGTTTATTACTTCCAAAGATACAATGTTATCAGTAGACCCTGAATCTATGACAACTTTACAAACCTTACCTTGAATCTTGCAGTTGACTCTAAACAAAGCCTTTCTTTGGGGTGGCTCAGTCTTCACTAGTTCCTTTAGCAGTGTCCTCTTGATCATCAGGATCTATCCCATCTCTGATGTCAAATTCACTTCAAGAGATGTCTCCTTGCATCTTCTTGAGTCAAAGTGGTTCTCCTCTCACCACCATGAGAAGTTGAGGCCTTCTCTAGACACTTTTAGGTCGGGTGCCCCATCTGATTACAGTTATAGAATCTCATACTGGAGAACTTGGATCCTCTCCCTCATCCATTTGTCCCATCTCTTCCATTAGGTCTTCTCCCATGGTAGCCTCCTCTACTAATTGAGTCCCCAACTTTCTCCCCTTGGCTAGACTCACCTCTAGACCTTTGGTTAGGACTTCTTCCTCCAATACTGCATCTGCCTCTAAAATTTCTCCCTCCTTTACCTCTATTACTCTACTCACTTCTTCTTTTTAGTTTCTCTTCTGCCCTTAGGGCTAATTGAAAACACTTGTTCACTGTCTCTAGTGCCAAGATGTTGATCTCATCTTGGATGTTCATCCTTAGGCCGTTCAAGTATCTAGCCACTTTCTCTGACTCATCCTCTTGTCTCTTTGATCTAAGACCGAGTTTATGAAACTCCTCCATATATGCATTCACATCAAGGTCTCTTTGTCTGAGGTTCTGCAATTTTCTATAGATCTAGACTTCATAGTCAATAGGCATGAATTGTGCCTTGACTTTAGCCTTCATCCTTTCCCAGGAGGTTATCATACTTTTTCCTTCCTTAACTCTCTCCCCTTGTACATAGTTCCACCATGTAAGAATAGACCCCTTCAAACTTGCTTTTAGCAACTTAACTCTCTTATCTTCAGGGATTTCTTTGTACTCAAAATGACTGGTCAATGCCTCAATCCAGTCTATCACCTCTTCTGCTTCCATACTTCCACTATAATAGGCAACCCATCAATGGTGTCCCTATTGACTAACCTCAAGTCATCTAAAAACACCCTCTAATCTGTAGGTATCTCCTCTACCTTCTTAGAGGATTCCCCATATTCTTTATCCCCTTCTTCATCAGTGTCACTTACATCTTCCTTATCCTTGGTCTTTTTAAATTCTTTAAGCTTGGACTCAAGCATCTCTTCAACCAACTTATTCACCGCATCTTGTGACATACTCTTAGGAGGCATTCTATCAGCCCCTATTTCAATTTCTTCCTCTGACATACACTAAGACCACACCACCCAAGTGATCTTCAAAATCCTGCTCTGATACCAATATGATGAGGAGGTAATAGACCGGAAGGTGGTTAAACCTTGAACCAACCAATCTCTAAGGCACACAAACTCAACTGGTAATCCCTAATTCTAAAGATTTGTACACAAAACCAAGTCAAGTAATGGTTCAATGACACCAAAAAACACGTTGGAAAACCCAAAGGCTCCCCTATGTCCACTAACTAACACTTCTCAAGTTCTTGTGTGACTACCCACACCTTTGCGTACAATGAGTGGGCTACTACTAGGCTTTAGGGTTTGAATGGTCCACTTGATCAATTCAATACAACGATCCTTGGAGGGGTGTTCTCACAACATCTTAACACAAATGAAATAGGATCTCATGGTTTAGATCCACCAGAACATCAATTTTGACTCACTTGCCCACAAACAGAACCAATTGCTATTAGGCCTCCTTTTGAAGGAATTGGGTGATAACTTTTGACTCCCTGAGGTTCTAGGAAAACAAATTATATTTATAGATACCCTTTTGGGAGTACTCAACAATATCTCAGTTTCTGGTACTGGATCAACTCGCAGATATCCCAACCAGTACTACATTAACAGACCTAATAGGGCTATTAGACGTATTTGACTGAACGCCTTTCACAAACTGGTTTGGTTCTCCTAATGGGTGACCATCACTGACCATGAAATTTTATGTAACCCTCCAAATTGATCTTCTACCACATTAAAACCCTTTTCCAGTGCTCTACCACTCAATTCTCACGCATTGCACTCATCAAACTGATCTGTCACATAGAGATGCCAGACCTAGGGTTAGTTATCCATCCTCTTCTCCCTATTGTATCCTCTTAATGGATTTTGGTACTGACATATGATACAGTGGCCTACCATCTCCTATAATGACAAAGTGTTTAGTTAAGGATTGATAGGCCAAAACCCATTATTGCAGTCAAACCCTAGGGGTTTTAGGGTTTTTAGGCTACTCGATAGAGATTTGCTTGTAGAATGGGGCAGTGATCACTTCAAGAATTCACACTGAAAGAAAAATGAAGATAAAACAAATTAGTTATAGGATCTATGCCATGAGAATTTTTTCCAATCCTCCTTCAGTATGCGATGAACAAAAATTAGGTAGTTTCTTCGAGTTTCCAATAGTTCTTGATGCTTCAATTTCTTTCCAAAACAATCACAATACATTCTTTGGTGTTTGGGGCCTTTAAAGATGTTTCCCAAATTACCAAAACCTCCTCCAACTTTTTTTGAAACTGACTGACCATTGGAGAATCATAACTTACAAAAAGTGCAAAATTGTCATGACAACAAACTCACAATATGACAACTTTTGCATAATTCAACCAACTTAGACTCTATACTATCATAGTCCCCCAAAATTATTACATTTGATTCCAAAACATCCAAAACAACTCAAATAGACTTGTGGTCACTTGATCCCTCAATTTAGACCATTGTGACTCTTATTGACTCAATTAGCTCTACCAGACCCTAAATGACAATTTGACCCAAACCTGGACAAATTTGTCACACTCCTAGGACATTGAATTACAAAAAGGACCCATAGGGTCTTATAACATTTCTTCTAGATAATAGAAAACCATCTTGTTCCTAGTTCATGCCTTCATAGGTAGGTGCTCCTGCACCATAATGCCTATGAGATTGAACTTCCTCAAGGCTTGGGAATATCACCCATTTTCATTGTTTTAGATTTGTTTTCTTACAAAGGTGATGTTGTAGGTTCAGATGCAGGTTTGTAATCAAAAGGAGATGAAGTTTGGGTCAAGGATCTACCACCTATCCAACCACTGAAGTTGGACAACATTTTAGACACTAAGGTGGTAAAAAAGACTAGGAAGAAGACTTATAAGGATTACCTTGTCAAATGGAGTGCTCTACCTGATGAAGATGCCACGTGGATGACAAAAGATGACATTAAAAAGCACGGACATTCTGTTGCAAACCTTATTCATCAAGAGACTTGAGTTTTCTATGCCCCCCGAGAGATTGGTGCAGGAGCACCTTGCAGGATTTGAAGATCATTTGAGAAATGAAGGCTCTTAGAAGTTTTTGTAGGTTCTATGAATGTTTTTGAGTTGTAATAAGGTATTTCAAGACCATTTGAGTTGTTTTTTTAAGCCATTTAAGGCTTTGATGCCATTTTTGTAGTATAAACTTCTTAGGACCTGTGTGGTCAACCTTGGTCAAATGACATCCAACATGCCTAAATGAGGCAATAAATGTATTTTGGCGTCTAAGTGGCCTATTTGTTAGGTTTATGATGTGTTCTAATAGGTTACATAGGCAAAAGTCATATATTGTGAAGTTTGCGCAAAGTTGTCAAATTTGATGACAACTTTTGTTGTCACTTTGTAACTAATCTTCGTCCAATGGCTACCTAATTCAAATTTCAGTTGGAGTCGGTTGGAGAAACCTTTTTTAAGTCCTTGGAGTCAAGAAGAATGATGATGATGATGAAGTTTGGATGTAATATTGTGATCAGATTTCAATAAACACTTAGAAATTTCCAGAAATTTGCTATAATAGTGCCTTGTACGAACATTATACAAACTCCATGTGTAGTCTAAGTCATTTATCTGAAAAGGCTTTTGAGTTGATGTTATTTTGGTTTTGACTTGGTATAAAAATACTGAATAACAAGTGAGATATTTGCATTTTTGTAACATGCGGTATGAAAACCCTCCAAAACAAGGGTTTGTAAGGGAAATGTCTTCTTAACCCCACATTCCTTTGGCCAAATTGGCTCAAATTATAAGGATTGGTAGGTGAGAAAATTTAATTTAAGATTATTGAGATTTCTAAGTGGGGTGTTGAACTGGTGGAGTTTGGGATCAAGCCCTAGGCTAGGCATCCTCAAGTGACTAGCTTGTTTTGACTACTAAAAATTGTGCAGGGGTAAAAATAAGTGTGTTGGATCCTATATGAATGTATATTTGGTGTTTTGGAATGTGTTTATCCCTTTTTAATCCATTGGTGTCTTTGGATCAGACCTTTGGAGTGTGGCTATTTTGTAAAAGTGGCCTAGAAGCCCCTTTAGCCCTCATGTAGCAGCAACGTTTGACTTAGTTAATGCAAGAGTTGGGTTCTAAGTTTTGGAAGAGTTTTGTGTCATAAATGGAGGCATAAAAAAGTGTCAAGAGATTTTTGTATCATTAGGATTATTTCTGAGTTCTGCCTTAAAATTTCAAAATAGAGTTACTAGGAGTACGCGTCTTATAGAGGGCAGTCACCTTGATTGCATATTTATTGTAATGCCTGCCAAAATACCCTAGAGAAAATAAGCTAAACTAAAATCTAATGAAACATTTTTTTTTATGTAACAACTAATTTCTACTTAAACATCTTTTATGCAATGTGTGTAACAAACAATAACTCATTAATTAGATGATAATAACATTAAACCATAATCCTTTATCAATACGCAAGCAAAACTACAAACAACATACACATTGTTGTAATTCCCTAGGGTATCTCAACATTATTACTTAGTTTCCTTAAACCCAAGAAATAACATCTATGCATCATTACCTAATCTAAACCCATTACTATTTCAACATTCTCATATGCAATTCATTTACTTATTCCCTTAGAATGATATGCAATTACATGATCATTGATGCACTCTATTCTAGGTTTAACCTCCTACTCATGGATATGCATTAATTGATACATCCTTTAATCATATACATATATGAAATTCACTTAACATTTCCTTTCATATTACATGATCCTAAATGCTTTCCTTTATTATGATATGCAAACTTTTTAACCTCTTAGACTACATGAAATCAATGCATAATCAATCCCATTTCTAAGGTACATTTTAAACTCCAATTCCAAATGTTACTACTCTCCCTTAACCATTCAAGTCCTTATGAACACTATGCAACCATCATGTTTATCTTTCACTAAATGCATAGTATGGAATACATTCCTTTTAACACATACGATCACTTATGAGATACTTAACCCTAATATGTTATTTTGTTTAAATGCTTCATATATGCTTAATGCAAAGTCCTAATGCCATTACCAACTAACCATTGTTATGCATAACATTTCAATGCATTAACATGAATGAAAACCATATTTAAGAATGATAATATTTCAGCCTTGATTAATCCTTATAATCCTTCTACCATATAAGATTCATTATCACCTAAGAATCCACTACAAGGCTAGTTTCCCATTTCTTTCAAATATCAATCAACACATACATGAACAAGTCTAGTCAATATGAAACAATTATAAGAATAGGAATCTACATGAATCACTTTCATAAAATCAATCATAAATATCTCAATTACATTACATTCATAAGCCTCACTCCAAGGCATCATCTAGGCTACATACATTATTGCAATTACATGATTTACATAACAAGAGCATAACTCATCCATCTACTACATCTCCTATGATCATTACAAGAGTAATTTACATCTCATATACATGATAGCCAAATACATGAATCTTCTACAATAGAATCCATAATCCACCATGATGAATAATCCACTTCCACGCAAGAAAGAACACCAACAAGGGTAAAAAAAAACAATGGTAAAAAGCACCAACCACCCGACCATGTGGAACCAAAGGAACCACCCCCTATGATAGGAGATGAAACAAGGTCCCAACACACACTCTACATCTAGGTTGACACTTGATACCAAAAGACAAGATTACAACATCACTCTCAAGGATGGAGCAAATACAACCAACATAAACAATCACAATAAGAAACTCCCTGAGGCTTATCAATCAACAAGGCATATTCATAATAACATCAAAGGGAACACATGTAGGAGTGGAGTGTCATCACATTCCATCCACATAACACATAACATAAGGCCCTATCCTGATGGACATGTGGAGCCATCTCAACCTATGAGAGATCAATGGAGATTGACTTACCATCTTCACGACCTTCTCATGCTTATCCTAAAACATCCTCCCTAGGATCAAGTCATGAGGCACAAATAAATTAATTATATTATTTAATTATCTATCTACCCATCCCATGAGTTCATTATTAATTTTCCACTTGATTACAATAACATGATAAACTCCCAATGTGCCCTGGTGGTCTAGACTTCATGCATCCTTACAAGGAACCTCATGCAAGCCTATCTCTCGTGACCTCAGTCATCACAAGGAAGCCCACTCCCCCCTAACATGGTCTCAAACAATGACAACACAATAGGCTCTAAAATTATAATCAAAATTGAGAACATACATGAATTTGAAATCATAAACAATCCATACGCAACCAACAATCTCATCTCATAAGCATGAAACATGTGAAAGGTCACACATGAGAACCAAAACCAATGAGCCTATTCACAAAAAAAACATCACAAGGGCCATAAGAAAATCCATAGAAATCTGAAGTGAATCATCAAATAGTCTCAACAAGGTCAATTCACTTGCTGGTATAAAATTACAAGAATCTCAATCTCTCTCTCGGTGCATCAACAAGAGAGGAAGCACAAACAACTCAAATGGCGTAAAACGCATACAAAAATCATAAATAATTCATATGAAGACATCACCAATCATAAATAAACATTAGACAACATCATAAATGCCCTAAAAAGCCTATGGTACAGTCCAAAATCCTGACATCAAACAGGGCCTTAAACTGATCAAAACCCTAAAACAGACAGTCAGGCGCATACATTTACTATTTTAGTGCATTTGTTGAGTCCTGTAGCGCATTTGTCAGATCCTATAACACATTTATAGAGTCCTCTAGTGCATTTGCAACAGACTATACTTTTTGACTGAAAATGCAGAAAAAAGGGATCGAATTTGCACAAGACATAGTGGGCTTAATATGACGTATTTATACTCGTTGGAATCAAAATGAAATGAACTCTAAGAAGGTATAAACATCATAAAATAATAAATTTCACCCAATTAACTCCAATTGAAAATATTTTATAGACTTCAGGAGGAAAAAAAATATCTGCAGCAAGTTCAGAAAACCATCTAACACCAAATCTTGAATCCAAATCATGGAATAGACTCAGCACACATCTAAATACAAACAATAAACTTATCCTAGACATTAAAATACATAAAAAACAAGGGAAATATAAAATGTTTGAGAAGGAGATGAGTCCCGTAAGTCTTCCTCACGACAAGGCCAGTCTGGAAGCTCACAAGATTCTCTCCTCTCAACTCCACAAACTGCCTTGAATATTTAACAACATGAAAGAAATCTCCAAAGAAACAATAATAAATACAATCACACATAGATAGGAAATAATTTTGAATATATAGAAAACTTCATGCCATGCATTTCACGACAATCATAGGAAAGACAATTTCCAAATTTCATCAAACAAAGATCTCATAACCCATGTATTCCCAATCAATTTCATTAAGAACAAAGAAGATGGAAGCAAACTATTTATTTTCCCCCACACAAAGCATTCACAGAGTAAAAATTTGTAGACAATGAAAACAAAGATAAACAATAAAGGGAATGGCCTCCAACCTGCAACCCGTGTGATGGTAGGTAGCTGAAGGAGATCCCACAAGCCCAAATCTCTTCCAAACCAAGCCCAAGCAATCCACCGAGAATCCAAAGCCAAAGAATGGAACCCGTGAATAGTCATAGGGAATCCATTAAAAAGAAATAATAACCAGGAAACCCTAAAAAAAATCCAACCAATGGGATAATTCCATTTTGGAATATTTTTCCCATATCGTATTGTTTCCCAAAATAAAATCCTCCAATAGGAGAATAGGGTAGGTAGGAGATATTAACATATATTATAAGTAGGTGGGATAAATATATTTTAATATCCCAAGGTATAATTACCATACAACCAAATAAATATTAGTATTTAAACTATAGCTTGTAGGAAATAATATTTAATACTTTATAGACTATAGGTATTTTAATTAAATAATCACAAAGGGAAAACATAATCAAATAAATCAAACATTAAATAATTAATTACTTCCAATTTAAATATTAATTAATACTTAGACTATAGTCAACCATCAATAATTAATTAAATAATCCTTACATAATTATTAATTAAATAAATACCATAAATCTAAAAATCATAAATCAAATAATCAAAAGCTCAAATAGCTTAAATCAAATAATTAAAAATATATAATACTAACTATCAAATCTCTCAACAAATAAACAAATAATCCAATGCAACATAAATAACCACGTGGCAATTAAATCAACCACAACATGAATAACCCACATACCAAAAGAGTGAATCAATACTAACATGCTCACAAAACTAAAAGAACCAAGCTAACAACTGACATGGCCCATTGCACCTAGTGACAACTTAAACCTAGAGTATGTGAAGGGAACCTGTGTCAACTCCAAAACCACATATTACCATTGGGATAAGGACACGCTCGCACCTGTGAAGTCAGGGGAGCTCACACCTGGGGATTCTAGGAGGAATAAATGTCTGGTACCTGCAAGTCCTATAACCACCACCAACGATACATATATATACATATATAACAGACAAGTGGTAGAATTATGCAATGACATATCCCACTCACAATGAGTGATGTGATGTGATGTTGATTCTCCACGAAGACAGTCAAGCAATGGTCAACACATCATATAACATATCATCAATTAAATCCATGAAATAGGGTTAGAATATCAATAATAACATCAGATACTAAATCAACATAAATCATCCATAATATCATCCAATGAGTGATCCATGTAATCCATCAACAAAATAGGACATGTAAGACATTCATTACATGAATACATATGAAGTCCATCAAATCACATATATATATCCAATCATGAAATCAATAAGGATAGCACCATCATCTATATACATAATCATAAGTCCTCATAGTAATCCATAACATAAAGCAACTGAAACAAATGCCAAATCATCATCATAATCCATAGCATCATCATCAAGAGTCTAAATAGGTCTAATAGGTCTAAATATATCTATCAAGCATAAAATAAAAGTCTAGTCAAGGGTGGACACTACATGTACAAACAAAAGGGTGTTGTTTTGGTTGTAGTCAATATTTCTAGAGTTAGAGAAAAGGTTCTATGGGGTCCATACCTGTTATGCAAAGTTGGTTGTGTTGTAATCCAAGTTAGCCATAGGTGGCTACAGGAGAGTTGGTGTCAAGAATAGACTTGATGTGAGAAGTTGCATCTCTATGAGTTGTTCATGGGTATAGTGTGGTCCCATTGAGGAAAGGGGAGTATAGAGGAGTCCTTTCATGTTGATGTCAGGATTGTCCAAGAATCCATGTGAATGTTGAGACCTTAGTTGAGGGTCTAGTGGATTGAGTTTGTGTGAGGAGCCTTTTTTCCTTGGGGCTCTACATCATTATGTTTTATTTTAACCTTTATCTCATGTTCCCTTCCTTTAGGCCTCAAGAAACTCATGATCTTATCTGACAACCTTGGAGGATTATGACCAAATAAACCTTATAGTTTTTAAACAAAATGCTCCTCAAAACATAAATATTGGGCATGCATATAACCTTAGTCCCAAATAGATGTCCACAACTACATGGGATGCCTTGCTCCATCATCATCAAATTTCTTAATGCACAAATCATTACTCCATAATCCATTTATCTATCCAAAAAAAGGTAGTATATGCATCAATAAGGAATATCGTTTGAATGTGACAATTGAACTATCACTTTGGATATAGACCAGGGCATTGTGAATCTCTTCTGCTACAAAGCGAGGATAGTCAAAAGGTCTATTTTTAACACTACTTTGGACATCACAAATCAACACTGTAGGTACCTCAGGCATGTGTAACTGTCCCTCAAAACCAAGAACTTGACACACAACATAATAAGTCATTTAAAAATGCTTGTGAAACAAATCAACAATATAAGGTGGTAGGTCTATTTTGTCAAAATTTTGAAAATTTTTACCCAAGTTGGGCTTGTGAAGTGGTAGCCACTTTCTCCTATAAATCCCTTCCATAGTGTGGTATTCTGCTTTCAAGCTATCGATTTCGATAACCATGCCATTACCTACTACATCCTCCATGCCAAACACTTGACAAATAGTGGCTTTACTGATTTCAATCAAGTTCCTATAAACTGATTGAATGTACCTTGTATTGGGATTGTATTGCTTTGCAATTACTCTAATTAAGTTCACATTTACAAAGACATTTGGGATTACCAATCGCGCCAACCCTAGCCTCTAGGGATTAGACTTAGGCTCTTCTCTATTTGATTTGATGTAAAAATATCTAAAAAATGTTATGGCCTCTAAATGACATATAAGCTTCTTTACAATTCCTCTGTGAGTCATGAAATCTCTCTGCATGCCATGTAGTTCTTGGTCTTTGAGAAGACCCTGTCAATTGAGCAATTAGGTCATCAAAAAGGTTCATCTCCTTCTTTTGTTTTTTGGGTTTAGGGCCCTCTTTTGTAGAGGCTTTGGATGAGGTTGACATGTTTTCTAGTTTCTTAATTTTATGGTGGAACCCTAAAGATTGTTTTCTAGTTTTCTTCTTACTATGGCTATGGTTTCTAATTTGTTTAGCTTCTAAAATTTTTCAAATTACAAACTAATACAAGAAAACGGGAAAGAAGGCAACTCACTATCCAAACTCCCTTGTCTAGAATTCTTCTTTAGCTTCTATGCAACATGATCTTCAAAGTTCGAGCTTGCCTTTTCTTTCACTTTCAATCAAGTTTTTGCTCAAAATTGAGAAAATTCTCTCGAATTGGTGCTTTTATCAACTATCTATCTGCCATGTGTCTTCCATTAATATCCTTTTTGTGAGGAACGAGAAATTTAGCAACTTCAAAACTCTATCATTGATTTGATTTGATCGATAGTTGTCGGCAAAATTTGCCAAATTTTCACAATTTTTTTTTATCGATGGTCGGTTTTGCAACACTTGACATCATTGGGTAGTCAAAACATTTTAAAACCATCACCAACGAGTTTTGATTCTACCAAAAACCAATTATGAAATGCCACTCTAACTTTTTGTCTCGGTTGGATGTTGAACTTTCCCATATGTGTCATAATCTCCCTCCTGAAATCATTTTATTGATTGCACTATCTGATGATGTGGATACCACATATCTGTCATGGTTTAACAACCTTCTCCATTGCTGATTTGTTGGGATGTGTAAGAATATTTTGCTGATGGTCATTTCTTTTGATGTGTACACCCATGTATGCATCAATGATTCGATAAGATGATGTTTAGATGTCACCTGGACACAAAGTCTCACCAACAAGATTTCTCTTTTTGCGTGTCCGTCCACATGTGCATAGGCAAGTCAACAAGATAGAATCAAAGCCTCCCCTAAGTGCATGATCTCTATAATCTGTCCACACTGGTATCATTAATTCATTGGGATTGATGACTTCCCGGTGGGACCATGACTTAGGAGTGACTTAAAGTGCATGCTTTGAAGATTAAGTTACTAGGACTTAATAAAGGATCGATGACTTAGGAAAAATAAAAGCATCTATGTAAAGACATAAGGAAATATACCGACCAACAAAATAATGCAAGCCTAGGCATGGGGCTAGTTAATACAACGATTTACAACCCTTAAAGACAACTTAAGAGGAAAATGTTACCAACCAAGTCAGTCAACTTAAACATAGATTAACTGCACAACGCTTAGGAAATAAACCAATCAGGTGGCTAGCAAGAAGGGGTCGGTCACAAAAATGATGCGAAAGGCTTAATTCATGACTTAAGAGACTGAAAATTGGTTATAGGAATTCATCACGAGATTATAACAAAAATATTTACAAGAATTGCATGGGTAACTTTAGGGTTTAGGGAGGTCTTTGGGCTTAAACCAAAAAGATGACGACTCTGGTTTTTTGGCTCTGGTCCTTTTATTCATTCTCCTCAAAATTTGTTTTTTCTCATTTAATGTTTGGTTGAACTCCTTACATTCTTACCTTCCCCTCACACATGCCGATGGACAAATGATGTACAATGCAACTAAGAATGATTATTTTTTCCCACAAAAGATTTTGTGATGGATATGTTTTCGGATTTCTAGGACCTCTACTCATCACATTTATTCCACATTTATGATCTCTCTCTTGATTATTTATTTTTCTATATATTTAGGTATTTACAGCTTCTCTTTTTGCATTCTATTTCAATTCTTTCATTTTCCCACCATTTGCCTTGCTACTCTTTTTTAGCTTCACATCTATGGATTCTCCTATCCAATTGATTTCTACCAAACAACAAAGTGGAATTCTGAGGTTGAGGGTATGACTCTCTTTAGAATAGCTAAAAAGCTCAATATTATAAAGGCTAAAATCAAAATCTGGAATAAAGAGATTTTTGGGGATATCTTCAAGAGTAAAATTCAAATTAAAACTGAAATAAAAGATGTTCAAGATAGAATCCAAGATAATGAGCTGTCTAAAGAACTGAGATCTATGGAAAATGGTATGTTGTCTAAATACCACACTATTATTTCTAATGAAGAGATGTTCTGGAGACAAAGATCTAGAGCCTTGTACTTGAAGGAAGGTGATAAAAATACCCGATTTTTTCACTTAACCGCTCTTAAGCATAGGGCGGCTAACAGGATATCTAGGTTATCCTATAATAAAGGGATTTTAACAGAGGATAATGATATTAGAAAGGAAGCTCTAGAGTATTTTGGCACCCTTTTGGGAGAAGTGGATAACCTGGATGCCAATAACCAAAACATCCTATTGCAAGCTATTCCTTCTACCCTGACTGTGGAAGACAATAACTATTTATCCTGAATTTCCTCTAACCAAGAAATAAAAAAGGTGGTGTTTTCCTTTCAGGGAGATAAGTCTCCTAGACCGGATGGTTTTCCAATGTTCTTCTTCCAATTTTTTTGGCATATTGTGGAGATAGACATTTGTAAAGGTGTGAAAGAATTCTTTGGTTCTAGAAGGCTTTTAAAAGAACTGATTGCTACCTTCATTGTCCTTATTCCAAAGATCCCAGGAGCTGATTCTCTTAATAATTTTAGACCTATTAGTCTCTGTAACTCTGTTTACAAGATTTTATCCAAGGTTCTTACTTCCAGATTGCTAGAAATTCTTCCAAGAATTATCTCTATCCAGCAGAATGGTTTTGTCCTTGGTAGACAAATTCTGTACTCCATTATATCGGCTCATGAAAATATCCATTCTCTAAAAGTGGCTAACAATCAGAGTTTCTTTTTGAAGTTAGATATGGCTAAAGCTTATGATAGAGTGAATTGGCAGTTTCTCTTAAGGATTATGAAAGCATTTGGTTTTGGTGAAAACGTTATTCAACTTTGCTCTCAACTTATGGAAACTTCCTCTTCTGCTGTTATTATTAGTGGATCCCCTTCAAGTTTCTTCAAAAGTTCAAGAGGTCTTAGATAGGGGGACCCCATTTCCCCTATCTTGTTTACTATTTTAGCTGAAAGTCTGGGTAGATTTATTTTTAAAAATGTGGAAGAAGGCAAACTTAGAGGACTGAAACCATCTTCATCCAATTTCACTTGTACTCATGAACAGTTTGTTGATGATTCTATCACTATGGGGGAAGCTACCATTAGGGAAGCTAAAAACATGAAGAATGTGTTGAATATTTATGAATCTACCTCTGGTCAAAAAATTAATTGGGATAAGAGCTCATTGTTCTTCATCAATACCCATGTTCAAAGACAATCAAGGATTGAAAGAATTCTTGGCTGTAAAATAGTTGAGCTTCCCTCTTCTTATTTGGGGCTTCCTCTGTGTATTAAGCCTACGGATAATTTCTGGTATAAGTTGGTGGATAGATTCAACTCAATATTGGCTGGTTGGAAAGGGGTTGTCCTAAGTCAAGTGGGCAAAGTTACTCTGCTCAAAGCCACTCTCCAAAACTTGCCTGTTTATGCTCTCAGTTTGTTCAAAATCCCCAAAAAGTTTGCGGAAGCAATTGAAAGGATCCAAAAAAAGTTTCTTTGGTCGGGTGTGGAAGTCAAAAATAGAATTCCCCTTATTGCCTAGAATAAAATCTGTTCTTCTAAGGCCTCAGGGGGGCTGAGCATAAGGAATATAAGTTCTATGAATAAGGCTTTATTAGCTAAACAAATTTGGAGAATGAAAGGGGAGGAAAGAGAATGGAATTTAATTTGGAAAAATAAATATCTTCATATGCAACCTTTTGAGGAAGAATTTTTAGAGGAATCTTTTATTGTTGAAGGTTCTGCAATATGGAGTCCAATTGGCTAAAAGTTGGGCCGCTGCTGGTCGAATGTGGAATCTGGGGGATGGTAGGAGTATAAGATTTTGGGAAGACAGATGGATTATGGATAAAACTCTTGAGGAAATTCCAATCCTTAATGACTAGAAAGATTGGTTCAAAAGAAGGTTTGGGGAGTTGGTCAGAGACTATTGGAGAAATGGGAAATAGATTGATTTTAGCCAGCAGTGTCTAGGGCTAAAGTTCCTTCAGATTGCTCTCTCTACTAAAGTTCCTAGAGACAACAAAGAATACAAATTGATTTAGAGGGAAACCCCGGATGGGAAATATTCTGTGTACTCAGCTGTGGCTATCCAAAATGAAGTTGTGGAAGAAATTCCTATTTGGGCTAAAGTCTGGAACAAGAAGTTAGTTCCTAAAGTTAATATCTTTTTTTGGATATTCATCCAAAACAAGGTTTTAACTCTAGACAACCTTAAAAAGAGAGGTTTTGTTTTTCCTAATAGGTGTTCTCTTTGTTGCAGGGAAGAAGAGATTGCTTGCCATATTCTCAATCAGTGCACATTCAGTCAGGAAATCTGGAAAATCATTTTAAGCAGGTGGAAATTAAGCTGGGTTTTTCCGAATTCCCTAGGGGAATCTTGGTAGCAATGGCATTGCCCTAATTCCAATCCAAAGATTGTGGAGACTTGGAAACTTACTCTCCCAAATGTTATCTAGAATATATGGAAAGAGCACAACAATAGGATTTTTAGGGATAAAAGTGCCATCCCTGAAGTGGTGGTGGATAAAATTTACAGGAGCATATTTGAATGTATCTATGGTACTGATAATGGACTAGCTGCTAAAGATGACTTCAATGATAGGTGGAACCTCTCTACTACCATACCTAGTAAGGAGAAGGGAAGAGAAGGTCTAGTTTGGTGTTTTCCTCCTCGGGGATGGATTAAGGCTAACTTTGATGGGGCCTCTAAGGGGAACCTAAGTAAAGCTGGTTATGGGGGTATTGTCAGGAATTTTGCTGGAAGTTGCTTAGTGGCAGTGGCTGGTCCTTTGGGGAGTCAATCTAGTCATTTTGCTGAAGCCTTAGCTGCACTGAATATCCTAATTATAGCTAAGAACCTTAATCATGATAAACTATGGCTTGAGGGAGATTCACTTAATATTATTAAGTGTTTGAAGGGGGAGTCTGAGCCATCATGGTCAATTGAAAACATTATTTTGAAAGCTAGGGAAATCATTGCTAGTTTTAAAGAAATAATTATTCAACATGCCTTTAGAGAGAAAAATATGGTGGCGGACTATCTAGCGAATCTAGGAGTTAATTCTGATTCTCAAAAAATTTGGCATGGGGAAGATATTAATATGAATATTAAAGAGCTCCTTAGAAAGGACAGATTTACGGGGAGAGAAGGACCGCATAATCATGATAGGTTATATGATTAATTTATGCTTTGATGGAAAGGTAATGATTACCTGACAAAGTGGCAGAATCCTTATCAAATTTAATATTAGGGTTAGTGCAGGATCAAGGGGGGCCAAAAAGTGGCGATGTGAAAAAAATAGCCTTCCTCACTCGCCTAGAAACGCGAAAATCCGTGTTGACTTTTTGCTTGGCCTGGGTGTCAGTACACCTTGGCCTAGTAATTACCTATGCAAATCGGATATCGGATAAAATCGGATATTGGATTTTATCCGATATCCGATTTTTATTTGTAATTTTAATTTAAAAAATATATTATATGTTATGTATTATATAATACAATATTATATTATATTATATTATATATAATATAACATAATATTATATTATATATTATATGTTACGTATTATATAATACAATATTATATTATATTATATTATATATAATATAACATAATATTATATTATATATTATATATAATTGTATTAGATTATATATTATAATATAATATAATATAATATAATATAATATAATATTATATTATATAATATAATATTATATTATATAATATAATATTATATTATATAATATAATATTATATTATATTATATAATATAATATAATATTATATATTATAATATATATAATATAATACAATATGTATTATATAATATAATAATATATTATATAATATATTATTATATTATATATGTTATTTAAAAATACTTTAAGTGTTGCAATCGGATATCCGATTTTCTGAGACTTTTATATTTCGACAGTGACAGTCCCGTGAGTCATTTTTAACTCACGGGTCGCGCGAATTTGTCAAAATCCGATATCCGCTCCATATGATATCCGGTGTTTTGACAAAAAATTGCTACAAAATAGATTTAGAGGTAAGAATTTTGTCGTTTTGAATAATTTTCATTCATTTTTTGTATTTTTTGTGAATGTTTATTTGATTTTTCATTGAAAATATGGTTTTTTTTTCATGAAAACTAGGCTTTTTTAAAATCAAATACCTAATTGTTTAAATTTGTTAACTAAATTTAATTGTTTACATTCAATTAGGTTAAAAATGGGGGATAACAATGAAAACACTGACCAACCACAACTACAACAACCAAACCCTCATTTGCCAAACCCCTCCTTAATTCAAGATTTGATTGCACAAAATTTGAATGAATTGAGGGGGATTGCAGAAGTATATTGTAGGATCCCTCGTCTAAACCCATTGTTTGATCCTCTCACGTCGATCGTAAAAAGTATGGAAACCATGACCGAGGAGCACGATGCCGCCCTTTTGTGGCGAGATTCTATGAAGGAAAAATATGCAGATGGCTTGTCGTATAAGGATATCAAGGATCTTGAGATATCCAAAGCCGAAATTGCCTCATTGTTTATCAATCCCCGTACTGGACTTTCTATCAAATGGTCCACACATGATGGGATTGTGAAAAACTTTTGGGATTGTTGGTGGATGGTTTTCGACAAACCACCCAACAACAATCTTGATATCCCCTTCTATTTCATAAAAAAATTGTATGCTGAGTTTGTTTTACACAAACATGTGAACTACTTTTACATCCAACTTTTCCAGGGTGTAGGTTTAGGTATGCCCCAAAATAGACCTAGGGCAGTTAGAGTAGTCCAGGGCCCATATGTCCCCCCTCCTCCTGTTGATCCCCCACCTGCAGTTCAGAATCCTGATATCATTTGTGAGGGGGCTTCATGGACCATATCAGCTATTCACTCTTTGAGTAGCCTTTTGGTTTCTCAGGCTGCATCAGTAGCTCAGCCTACTCTTGATGGTAGCGGTGCATCCGGTGCCGATGACATGTCATCCTTGGCTCCACACATATGTGTGCCCCATAGTTGTGTCATGTGTGGGCACATATGCTTGGGTCCAGTTGGACAACCTGTTGATCCTGCTGTGGACAGTGCAGATTATGAGGTGCATGAGATGCATGATGCACCAAAGGTTATTACACAGACTGGAGGATACCCTGGGGAGTCCTCACATGCTAGAGGCGAGGAGGCACCGTCATCATACATTGATGATGTATTGGTAAGATTTGTGTTTTCACAGTTCATGTTATATTTTAATTAAATATTTATAAATTAGATAATATTAAGTACTAAATTTTATTTACATGGTCTATTTAACAGTTGATGACCGAGGATGAGTTGAGATAGATTCAAGAGGGCACCTTGTTGGCCATTTGATTTGGCCTCGATAGCTTGACGGTACATATATTATTGCACCTAGTCATTTGTATTTTATTGTACATTCATGCTCATTATTTATATTTGTATTAATTAGATTATGTAGCAACTTGCATGTATATCTTATTTTACTCTTGTAGGGCACAAGCAACACGAGTGTTGTGCAGTGTGATCTAGGATCTGGTAGTGCAATTGGAGACAAGGGAAAGGTAATTGAATGCAAATATGATTGAATGAATAGTTTAAATAACTTATAGTGATTATACATGTCTAGACATAGATTGATAGTTTCATATACTTGTTGTGTATATATACAGAGAACTCTTGGCTTCACATCCTTGATGACTACACCCAGTATACCTGAAGAAGAAGAAGAAGAGATGCCTCAAGTAGATGCGTGTTTATTTTATTATTTGATTAGTAGATATAATTTGTTATTATCAGTGACAATTATATGCTAACTTGTATCAATCTCATGTTTATGAACTTATGTAGGTTGTGTATCAAAATATTCAAAACATACCTCCTCTACCAAAGACATACATCAAGAGTCCTGCAAAGCTGAAGAGAAAACATGGAGATGAGGTAAACATGAATAGTTCAATTAAATAGTTCATTTTTATGTTAACTTTTTGAATGTGAATTATATAATATAACTAATATTAATCATGGTTTGTTTTTCTTGTGCAGGATCCTTCAGAGCCGAGCAGTGTGGCGAAGAGGATCGATTTTGATGATCCATCAGCAGCTTAGGATGTTATAGATAGTTTTGGGATGCTTACATGTCTAGTTGGCATGTATATTTTGTATATGGACATACATTCATGTATTTAGACATACATTTTGTTTTAGTTGGCGTTTATGCCATATTTGTGTATGGACATACATTTGTAATCATTCGACATTTTTATATATACAGAAGTTGATATTCGATCATATAAATTGTTGCTCATCTGTGTGTGGTGTTATCATGGAAATCTTTATTCTTCATTCCAATAATTAACAATGGTTAATAATGGCTATTTAATGAACAATGCAATTCATTTCATTTCATCGTAAGTGTTGTTTTTATAATGAACAATATAATTCATTTAATGAACAATACAATACAATTTATTTAATGAACAATACAATTCATTTAATCAACAATACAATACAATTCATTCAATGAACAATAAAATTCATGAACAATTTAATTCATTTAATGAACAATACCCTACGCATGCTCCTATTTTGCCCCGCCACTCGATCGAACGCTTGGGGTCATACCCTACCGGCATCGTCCCTTGAGCGCCCTAAGTGCTCAAAATTGTCAAACACGTACGGGCCCTAACTCGGAATCTGTGGCACCTGCAAACTAGCCATTTGAACCTACAAGGCCATGAGAGGGGTCCCTACAAAAGCCTATCTCGGTTTTTCAAGTTTCCCTATGGTTTTATTAGGGCAGCAATTTTTCGGTTGGCGAAAAAATCATCAGTCTCACTCAATGGAATGTTGTCACGTGGCCAATTTCTTGTTCAGCTCATCGCGATGATGAATCCTCATCTCTGACATGTCTAGTTAGGCATAATTACCCTACTCATGCTCCTGTTTTGCCCCCCCACTTGATCAAACGCTCGGGGTCATACCCTACCGGCGTCGTCCCTTGAGCGCCCTAAGTGCTCAAAATTGTCAAACTTTGATGGGCCCTAACTCGGAATCTGTGGCACCTGCAAATGATCCATTTGAACCTATGGGGCCATGAGAGGGGTCCCTAAAAAAGCCTATCTCGGTATTTCAAGTTGCCCTACGGTTTTATTAGGGCAGCAATTTTTCGGTTGGTGAAAAAATCGTTAGTCTCACTTAATGGAATGTTGTCACATGGTCGATTTCTTGTTCAACTCATTGTGATGATGAACCGTTGGCTCTAACATGTCTAATTAGGCATAATTACCCTACGCATGCTCCTGTTTTGCCCCCCCACTTGATCGAACGCTCAGGGTCATACCCTACCGACGTCGTCCCTTGAGCGCCCTAAGTGCTCAAAATTGTCAAACTTTGATAGGCCCTAACTCGGAATCCATGGCACCTGCAAACAATCCATTTGAACCTATGGGGCCATGAGAGAGGTCCCTACAAAAGCCTATCTTGGTTTTTCAAGTTGCCCTACAGTTTTATTAGGGCAGCAATTTTTTGGTTGGCGAAAAAATCGTCAGTCTCACTCAATGGAATGTTGTTGCATGGTCGATTTCTCGTTTTGCTCATCGCGATGACAAACTGTTAGCTCCAACATGTCCAGTTAGGCATTATTACCCTATGCATGCTCCTATTTTATCCCCCCACTCGATCGAACACTCGGGGTCATACCCTACCGACGTCGTCCCTTGAGCGCCCTAAGTGCTCAAAATTGTCAAACTTTGACGGGCCCTAACTCGAAATCCGTGGCACTTGCGAATGATCCGTTTGAACCTACGGGGCCACGAGAGAGGTCCCTACAAAAGCCTATCTCAGTTTTATTAGGGCAGCAATTTTTTGGTTGGTGAAAAAACCGTCAGTCTCACTTAATGGAATGTTGTTGCGTGGCCGATTTCTCATTCTGCTTGTTGCGATGACGAACCGTCAGCTCCAACATGTCGAGTTAGGCATAATTACCCTACGCATGCTCCTATTTTCCCCCCCCACTCAATCAAACACTCAGGGTCATACCCTACGCATGTGACATCCATGAGAGAAAAGCTTCATTTTATCTCAATATAGTTGTACCTATTTCATTATTAGAAAAAATAAATATACAAAGATCTATTATTAGTATCCTCTATATTATGGATTTGAATTGATGTTCTCAATTAGTTATTATCTGTTCAACTTTTCTTCATAAGGCACAACCATGTGGTGGTTATCATATCAGGACAACCATCCATGACTTTCAAAGTAATTGATATTTATTCCTACACCTCACACTCACAAGATTAATAATGAAATGAAATTTATGATTCATTAAATGCTGACAAAGTCTAATCAAATTTCAACTTCAAGATGTATACAACATATCATATTCAACTTCAAGATGCATACAACTTACCATATTCAAGCTCATGCCAACCACCACTTGGATATTGTTATATGTCGATTAAAGTACAATATATGCTATAAAACCATATAGTCTTACAAAAAAGCCATCATAGACTATCTATGTCGATTAAAGTACAATTCATTTGTAACAGGGGCACACTCACAATCTGAAGTTGCAAAGCCCTGTGGGAAGCATCAAATTAGAAATTTACTAATTTGACTC